>NW_027228871.1:0-1425 GCF_019399895.1 Cardiocondyla obscurior | reverse complement strand
GAGGCTCGCGTACTTCCGATCGGACCGCGCGGAAGCTCCGAGCCAGTAACCTGAGCTCGCGACTTTGTCGCTAGGACCGCGCGAAGTAACTCGAGCCGAAAGCAACACGAGGGCTCGCGTAAGCACGACGATCCGGACCGCTCAGATGGCTACGTGCAGAAAGCAACACAAAACTCGTAAACTTAGCCGCTCGTCGGCCGAAATTACGAGAGCTCAAGAAAATAACACGAGATTTAAGAACATAGACGATCGCCAGCAAGGAAGCTCGAAAACAGCACGGCAGAATTTAACACGAGAGAAAATAGCTAAGATAGCTTAAAAAAACAATACGGAGAAAAAGTTGATTGCGAAACGTTCGGAAGCAGCCCCGAGCAGTAGTAACACAGGGCTCGCGGACTTTGTTGTCCGAACCGCTCGAAAGTAACTACGAGCCGAAAGCAACACGAGGCTCGCGTACTTTGCCGCTAGGACCGCGCGGGTAACTCCGAGCCGAAAGCAACACGAGGCTCGCGTACTTTACCGATCGGACCGCGCGGAAGTAACTCCGAGCCGAAAGCAACACGAGGCTCGCGTACTTTGCCGCTAGGACCGCGCGGAAGTAACTCCGAGCCGAAAGCAACACGAGGCTCGCGTACTTTGCCGCTAGGACCGCGCGGAAGTAACTCCAAGCCGAAAGCAACACGAGGCTCGCGTACTTTGCTGCGATGGACCGCGCGGAAGTAACTCCGACCCGAAAGCAACACGAGGCTCGCGTACTTTGCCGCTAGGACCGCGGGTAACTCCGAGCCGAAAGCAACACGAGGCTCGCGTACTTTGACGGTCGGACCGCGCGGAGTAACTACGTGCAAAGCAACACAAGGCTCGCGTACTTTAGCCGCTCGTCGGCCAGGAAATTACGAAGAGCTCAAGAAAATAACACGAGATTTAAGAACATAGACGATCGCCAGCAGAGAGCTCGAAAAAACAGCACAAAACGCGAAAATTTAACTTTTACGAGAAAATAGCTAAGATAACTTAAAAAACAATACGGAGAACAAAAGTTGATTGCCGAAACGTTCGGAAGCAGCCCCGAGCAGTAGCAACACAGGGCTCGCGGACTTTGTTGTCCGAACCGCTCGAAAGTAGCTACGAGCCGAAAGCAACACGAGGCTCGCGTACTTTGCCGCTAGGACCGCGCGGGTAACTCCGAGCCGAAAGCAACACGAGGCTCGCGTACTGCCGATCGGCCGCGCGGAAGTAACTCGAGCCGAAAGCAACACGAGGCTCACTTTGCACTATGGGACCGCGCGGAAGTAACTCCGAGCCGAAAGCAACACGAAGGCTCGCGTACTTTGCCGCTGGACCGCGCGGAAGTAACTCCGAGCCGAAAGCAACACGAGACTCGCGTACTTTGCCGCTCGGACCGCGCGGAGTAACTCCGAGCCG
>NW_027228869.1:0-5341 GCF_019399895.1 Cardiocondyla obscurior | reverse complement strand
GAGATATGGCCAAAAACGAAAAAATATTTTTAAATTTGAAACATAACATTGTGCAGCATTTAAAAAAGATGCATACGGGCCTATTCGGAGCCTTTTATTTTCATCAGAAGCCGAGATATGGCCAAAAAACGAAAAAAAATATTTTTGAAATTTTACAACGTAGCATTGTGCGCAACTAAAAATAGATGCATACGGGTCAGATCCGAGCCTTTTATTTTAACCAACAATTGAGATATGGCCAAAAACGAAAAATATTTTTAAATTTAGAACATAACATTGTGCAGCATTTAAAAAAGATGCATACGGGCCTATTCGGAGCCTTTTATTTTCATCAGAAGCCGAGATATGGCCAAAAAACAAAAGAAAATATTTTTGAAATTTTACAACGTAGCATTGTGCGGCAATTAAAAAAATTGCATACGGGCCTATTCCGAGTCTTCTATTGTCATCAGCAGCCAAGATATGGCCAAAAAACAAAAAGAATATTTTTGAAATTTAACAACATAGCATTGTGCGGCATTCAAAATAAATGCATTTGGGCCTATTCGGAGCCTTTTATTTTCATCAGAAACCGAGATATAACAAAAAAACGAAAAAAAATATTTTTTAAATTTAACAACATAGCATTGTGCGGCAATTAATAAAAATGCATACGAACCTATTCCGAGCCATCTATTTTCACCAGCAGCCGAGATGTGGCCAAAAAACAAAAAGAATATTTTTTATATTTTGCAACATAACATTGTGCGGCATTCAAAATAGGTGCATTCGGGCCTATTCGGAGCCTTTTATTTTCATCAGAAGCCGAGATATGGCCAAAAAACGAACAAAAAATATTTTTTAAATTTAACAACATAGCATTGTGCGGCAATCAAAATAAATGCACGGGTTTATTCGATTTTATTTTACCAGCAGCCGAAATATGGCCAAAAAACAAAAAAAATATTTTTGAAATTTTACAACGTAGCATTGTGCGGCAATTAAAAAAAATGCATACGGGCCTATTCCGAGCTTTCTATTTTCACCAGCAGCCGAGATATGGCCAAAAAACAAAAAAAAATATTTTTGAAATTTAACAACATAGCATTGTGCGGCATTCAAAATAGATAAATTCGGGCCAATTCGGAGCCTTTTATTTTCATCAGAAGCCGAGATATGGCCAAAAACGAAAAAATATTTTTGAAATTTTACAACGTAGCATTGTGCGCAACTAAAAATAGATGCATACGGGTCAGATCCGAGCCTTTTATTTTAACCAACAATTGAGATATGGCCAAAAAAACGAAAAAAAATATTTTTTAAATTTGGAAACATAACATTGTGCAGCATTTAAAAAAGATGCATACGGGCCTATTCGGAGCCTTTTATTTTCATCAGAAGCCGAGATATGGCCAAAAAACGAAAAAAATATTTTTGAAATTTTACAACGTAGCATTGTGCGGCAATTAAAAAAATTGCATACGGGCCTATTCGGAGCCTTTTATTTTCATCAGAAGCCGAGATATGGCCAAAAAACGAAAGAAAAAATTTTTTTAATTTTACAACGTAGCATTGTGCTGCATTCAAAATAGATGAATTCGGGCCTATTCCGAGCCTTCTATTTTCACCAGCAGCCGAGATATGGCCAAAAAACAAAAAAAAATATTTTTGAAATTTAACAACATAGCATTGTGCGGCATTCAAAATAAATGCATTTAGGTTTATTCGGAGCTTTTTATTTTCATCAGAAACCGAAATATAACCAAAAACAAAAAAAAATATTTTTTAAATTTAACAACATAGCATTGTGCGGCATATAAAATAGATGCATTTGGGCCTATTCGAAACCTTTTATTTTTATCAAAAGTCGAAATATGGCCAAAAAACGAAAAAAAATATTTTTGAAATTTTACAACATAAAATTGTGCAACATTTAAAATAGATGCATTCGGGCCTATTCGGCACTTTTTATTTTTATCAGAAGCCGAGATATGGCCAAAAAACGAAAAAATATTTTGAAATTTTACAACGTAGCATTGTGCGCAACTAAAAATAGATGCATACGGGTCAGATCCGAGCTTTTTATTTTACCCAACAATTGAGATATGGCCAAAAAAACGAAAAAAAATATTTTTTAAATTTGGAAACATAGCATTGTGCAGCATTTACAAAAGATGCATACGGGCCTATTCCGAGGCTTATATTTTCACCAGCAGCCGAGATATGGCCGAAAAACAAAAAAAAATATTTTTGAAATTTTACAACGTAGCATTGTGCGGCAATTAAAAAAAATGCATACGGGCCTATTCCGAGCCTTCTATTTTAACCAGCAGCCGAAATATGGCCAAAAAACAAAAAAAAATATTTTTAAAATTTTACAACATAGCATTGTGCAACATTCAAAATAGATGCATTCGGGCTTATTCGGAGCCTTTTATTTTCATCATTAGCCGAGATATGGCCAAAAACGAAAAAAATTTTGAAATTTTACAACGTAGCATTGTGCGCAACTAAAAATAGATGCATACGGGTCTAATCCGAGCCTTCTATTTTAACCAACAACCGAGATATGGCCAAAAAACGATAAAAAATATCTATTACATTTGGAAACATAGCATTGTGCAGCATTTAAAAAAGATGCATACAAGCCTATTCCGAGCCTTCTATTTTCACCAGCAGCCGAGATATGGCCAAAAAATAAAAAAAAATATTTTTGAAATTTTACAACGTAGCATTTTGCGCAACTAAAAATACATGCATACGGGCCTATTCCGAGACTTCTATTTTCACCAGCAGCCGAGATATGGCCAAGAAACAAAAAAAATTATTTTTTAAATTTAACAACATAGCATTGTGCGGCATTCAAAATAGATAAATTCGGGCCAATTCGGAGCCTTTTTTTTTCATCAGAAGCCGAGATATGGCCAAAAACAAAAAAATATTTTTGAAATTTAACAACATAGCATTGTGCGGCATTCAAAATAGATGCACGGGCCTATTCGAGCCTTTATTTTCATCAGAAGCCGAGATGTGGCCAAAAAACAAAAAAAAATATTTTTGAAATTTTACATCGTAGCATTGTGCGGCATTCAAAATAAATGCATTTGGGCCTATTCCGAGCCCTATTTTTACCAGCAGCCGAAATATGGCCAAAAACAAAAAAAATATTTTGAAATTTAACAATAGCATTGTGGCATTTAAATTAAATGCATCGGGCCTATTCGGAGCATTTTATTTTCATCAGAAGCCGAGATATGGCCAAAAAACGAAAGAAAATATTTTTGAAATTTTACAACGTAGCATTGTGCGGCAATTAAAAAAATTGCATACGGGCCTACTCCGAGTCTTCTATTGTCATCAGCAGCCAAGATATGGCCAAAAAACAAAAAGAATATTTTTGAAATTTAACAACATAGCATTGTGCGGCATTCAAAATAAATGCATTTGGGCCTATTCGGAGCCTTTTATTTTCATCAGAAACCGAGATATAACAAAAAAACGAAAAAAAATATTTTTTAAATTTAACAACATAGCATTGTGCGGCATTGAAAATAAATGCATTTGAGCCTATTCCGAGCCTTCTATTTTCACCAGCAGCCGAGATATGGCCAAAAAACAAAAAAAAATATTTTTTAAATTTAACAACATAGCATTGTGCGGCATTCAAAATAGATGCATTCGGGCCTATTCCGAGCCCTATTTTCAGCAGCCGAGATATGGCCAAAAACAAAAAAATATTTTTGAAATTTTACAACGTAGCATTTTGCGCAACTAAAAATAGATGCATACGGGCCTATTCCGAGGCTTTTATTTTCACCAGCAGCCGAGATATGGCCGAAAAACAAAAAAAAATATTTTTAAAATTTGGCAACATAGCATTGTGCGCAACTAAAAATAGATGCATACGGGTCTGATCCGAGCCTTCTATTTTCACCAGCAGCCGAGATATGGCCAAAAAACAAAAAAAAATATTTTTGAAATTTAACAAAATAGCATTGTGCGGCATTTAAATTAAATGCATTCGGGCCTATTCGGAGCCTTTTATTTTCATCAGAAGCCGAGATATGGCCAAAAACGAAAAAATATTTTTGAAATTTTACAATAGCATTGTGCGGCAATTAAAAAATTGCATACGGGCCTATTCGAGTCTTCTATTTTCATCAGCAGCCAAGATATGGCCAAAAACAAAAAAATATTTTGAAATTTAACAACATAGCATTGTGCGGCATTCAAAATAAATGCATTTGGGCCTATTCGGAGCCTTTTATTTTCATCAGAAACCGAGATATAACAAAAAAACGAAAAAAAATATTTTTTAAATTTAACAACATAGCATTGTGCGGCATTGAAAATAAATGCATTTGAGCCTATTCCGAGCCTTATTTATTTTCTGCAGCCGAGATATGTAAAAACAAAAAAATATTTTGAAATTTAACAACATAGCATTGTGCGGCATTCAAAATAGATGCATTCGGATTCAGACCTTTTATTTTCATCAGAAGCCGAGATATGGCCACAAAACAAAAAAAAATATTTTGAAATTTTACAACGTAGCATTGTGCGCAACTAAAAATAGATGCATACGGGCCTATTCAGGCTTTATTTTCCCAGCAGCCGAGATATGGCCGAAAAACAAAAAAATATTTTAAAATTGTTAACATAGCATTGTGCGGCATTCAAAATAGATGAATTCGGGCCTATTCAAAACCTCTTATTTTCATCAGAAGCCGAGATATGGCCAAAAAACAAAAAAAAATATTTTTGAAATTTTACAACGTAGCATTGTGCGCAACTAAAAATAGATGCATACGGGTCTGATCCGAGCCTTCTATTTTCACCAGCAGCCGAGATATGGCCAAAAAACAAAAAAAAATATTTTTGAAATTTAACAAAATAGCATTGTGCGGCATTTAAATTAAATGCATTCGGGCCTATTCGGAGCCTTTTATTTTCATCAGAAGCCGAGATATGGCCAAAAAACGAAAAAAAATATTTTGAAATTTACAACGTAGCATTGTGCGGCAATTAAAATTGCATACAGGCTATTCGAGTCTTCTATTGTCATCAGCAAGAATAAGATAAAGCAAAAAACAAAGAATATTTTGAAATTTAACAACATAGCATTGTGCGGCATTCAAAATAGATGCATTCGGGCTATTCGGAGCCTTTTATTTTCATCAAAGCCGAGATATGGCCAAACGAAAAGAAAAATTTTTAATTTTTACAACGTAGCATTGTGCGGCATTCAAAATAGATGCATTCGGGCCTATTCGAGCCTATTTTCACCAGCAGCCGAGATATGGCCTAAAAACAAAAAAAAATATTTTCTTAAATTTTACATCGTAGCATTGTGCGGCAATTA
>NW_027228868.1:0-5450 GCF_019399895.1 Cardiocondyla obscurior | reverse complement strand
GCCTAATATTATAACTAATAATAGCCGGTCGGTAAATACATTCAACTTTGCGTTAATTCTCATTAACAAAAATTTATTTCGTTTTTTTGTATAATTTTTGTTTAATTTTTTATTTTTTTGAATAAAATTGACCACTCGCAAAAGTTGAATGTATTTACCGACCGGTATTAAAATTATTAGTTATAATATTAGGCGCCTTGTTACAAAAGCAGCACAAGCAATATTTATAACTTTAAATTGTTGTTTCTTTTAACAGTCGAGTGCTTCTTTGTACGAACGTGTTGCGAGACATTAAGTGCTTTCAATTTTATATTGAAAAATGCGGTATACAGCTAGTGAGTACACAGATATGTTAATCTGTTACGGGATGGCTCACGAAAACGCGTTAGAAGCAGCCCGTATTTATCGCGAAAGATTTCCCAACCGAGCCCATCCAACGGTTGGGACAATTTTAAGATGCGTTCGGCGTGCGCGAAATACGGGTTTTGTCAGTGTGCAGAGACAACAGTTAGTGCAATTTGATCGCGGTGTTCGTCGGAACATTAATCGTGAGGAAGCAATTCTAAACGAGTTCGAAAATGATCCGACGAATAGTGTGCGGCGCGTGGCTGAAAATGTGGGTGTATCAAGACAATTAGTGCACCGCGTGATACGAGAGGATGGATTGCATCCGTTTCACTACCAACGGGTGCAACATCTTCTCCCACGGGACCAGATGCAACGCGCAATCTTTTGTCAAGGTATTTATATTTTTTCATTTCTTAAAACTCATTGTTTTGACAAAATACATGAAAAAGCGAATAAAACGATCGACGCGCAAACTCTTTTGTTAAATCTAATTCGAGCAATTCGTTGTTTTATTATCAGAATCGTGAATCTTGCAAGCAATTTGATCGTTTTCATTTAATTTGAAAAAAACATTTAATCTTGTTAGACAAGCAGGTCGATGTAAACGTTATGTACGTACACAATCGACGCGACAACATTTAGTCGACCTGCTTGACTCTAAATACGTTGAGAACGCGTATACATACATTTGTCTAACGTGTACATATGTATGTATACTTTGTTATAACTGATACTTATAATTAATTTAATTTCTCAATTAATAATAATTAATAATGTATGTTGACAGTCTTTTTAGCTCAATGTCGTCAAGATGAGACGTTTCCTGACAATATTTTATGGAGCGACGAGGCAATTTTTACTCCAAATGGAATTTTTAATTCTAAAAATTTCATTATGTGGCAACATCAAAATCCACACGCCGTTCGTCAGTGTGCCTTCCAATTTAGATGGAAGTTAAACGTCTGGGCAGGAATAATTGGCAATAGAGTAGTAAGTATTTTTCTTACATAAAAATTATAATAAAAAACCAAATTTTAAATATTTGTATTATTAATTTGCAGATTGGTCCGTACTTTTTGCCTCCGCGCCTCGATGGGGAAAGATACGCGCAATTTTTGGAAAATCATCTTCCAATTTTGTTAGAGGAGCTTCCTCTACAAATGCGGCAAACGATGATTTTCCAGCACGACGGAGCACCACCGCATTATTCACGTCGCGCGCGAATGGTCTTGGATCGACACTTTCCGGATCGGTGGATAGGCCGAAATGGTCCAATTTCGTGGCCAGCAAGATCTCCAGATCTTAACGTCCTCGATTATTTTGTGTGGGGATACATAAAAAATCGAGTGGAAAATGTGCGCGATCGTAATGTAGAAGAGGTACGCGAAAACATCATAGCGGCCTTCAATACAATTACGCCGAACGTAGCACATCGCGCTACTCGTCAAATTATTCAAAGAGCACGATTATGCATTCAACAACAGGGCAACCATTTTGAGCAGCTAATGCACTAATTTTTAACAGTGGATTAGGCCTATTGGGGACACCACTAAAAAAACGCGCCAAGCTATCTACCTCGCGAGGTGGTGTGGAAACGATAGCGTTTTCATACCGCAATAATAGAATTTCCATAGTCAAAACAATTAAAAAATAATACTTTATTCATCAGGTTGCTTATCTATTAAAGTTATAATAATAAAGACATTAAATCAAGTAAATAATCGCGAACACGAATAGAAAATAAACCCTACAATTTCCTTCGCGCATTGCTCGATGCTTGAATAGATAATATACATTAACGCGATAATAGCGTAAGCTGTGATTTCGGACGGCCAAACCTCTTCCCTCACCATGCGTCGTCGCTTCCCTTACCCGCGCACCGTCCTCCGACTCGCCTAAGAACCGAACCGCCCAATCTATGATTTTTGTAAAGTCGCGTGGGATGGGCCGTACTTCCAGCGTCTCGGTAGCTTTCAGCGGCGCGTTCTTACTCGCACGGGGGGCGTCAAATCTTTACATGTTATTTTCTCGGTTATTTACGCCTAACTTACAAAACCGTATAGGACTTTTCTACTTATTTTTCGAAGCCCAACCTACAGCTAAGAACTTTTTTATATCAACTGGGACACCCTGTATAGGTAAAACTTTCTACAAACGGTATTTCTCCTCGCCATACACTAATAGATAAATTTTTTCTAATATCTGATATTGTACAGAAAAAAAATTTTATTTTTGGTTATCCCAACCAAAGGGATGTTTAATTAATGTTTAATGTTAAATTTAATATTTAGTAAAAGATGCAAATGGCGTGTGAAATCTAACCAAATATTCAGTTGCTTCTTCTAAACGTACATATAACTAAAAAATTATTTGTTTACAGAACTCTACTATTTAGTTGCATATATTATAATCAAGCATTTGGTTCGGACAATAATACATTTTTCTTTTACTAAATTTTTTATTCTTTCAGATGATGTTCATAAATAAAGAAAATATTTCTTAAGTAAAACAGAACAATTTGGTTTGGTATTTGTAACCAAGTATTTGGTTAGAAATACGCAGTCAACTTGTTCTGTTTTACTTCAAAAATATTTTCTTTATTTATGAACAATTATCTGAGAGAATTAAAAAATTTAGTTAAATCAAAATATTTTGATTTAAGTTCCTTGCAGTACCAACCAAATGCTTGGTTAGAAATATACAACCAACTTGTTCTATTTTACTCTAAAAATATTTTCTTTATTTATGAACACTTATCTGAAAGGAATAAAGATGTAGTTAAATTCAACTAAATATTTTGAAAGATAAATGAAAATCTCTATGTTATTTTATAAAATTTTACTTTTATTTTTTAATAAAAATAATAGTAAGTAGCTGTTGTGATAAATTTTATATAAGATTTGGTTGATACTTTTAAAGATTTGCATAGTGGACAAAATTCTTTTTTTCAAAAAAATTATTGATTCCGAGAACTAAATAATTAATTTATTTTAATGTAAAATACATATAGTAATTAAAAAATATTATTTTTAGAAAATCTAATAAGTGATGACACTCTGGGCGATTTGACTCCGGATTTAATAAAAGATGATAAAACCTATCGGTTTAAGAAATAGAATTTTACGGAAATGGAAAATAACATATATTAAAACAAACTGTAATGTTAGTATACGTTATATATGTACAATTTAATGGTTAAAAAAAAATACTTTAGTATAGTAAATATCTAATATGTATTTTAATGAAAAGGTTGAGCAAACCACTTCCGAGATAGAGACAGAGACAGAAACAGAGATGGAGACTTCGTCAGATATATCCGGTCTAAGTCAAAATCTAGTAGATGAACATAATAAATCATTAAAAAGACAGTTGACTTTTTCTGGAAAGTTGTCTTTTGAATTAAGATCAAAAAAAATATCGGTTAAAAATATTTTGAGTAAAAACCTCCAGGCAATAATCAAGTCATATAAATTAAGTAAATTTTTGACCCGAAAGTCACGAAATTTGATCGTTGATATAATATTAACAGAGTTAATGAACGAAGCATCCCGGTAAATTTTTAAATACATTAGATAATTTTTATTTTTATATTTTGGTAATAATTTTTTTGTTATATTATTTCTTACAGTTTAACTAACGAAGATTTTCAACATATTGCTGAGGCAATAGTAAAAGATTTCCCTACCGAAAACATTTCTACATATTTTATTCCTGCAATTCCCAAAATTATCTCGCGTGGGGAAAATCTATAATTTCTCGGGGAAAATTGGTTGACAAATACAGGAATAGGTTACGCGACCTAAAACGCATTGACGCTTTATAATTTATCATTAATTTCTCAATCATGTCAGTCAACCGAATATCTATCTTCGGATGAAGGTAAAAAATTTATTTTTATATGTACATTATCATTTTTTTTTAAAATATATGTTAAATCTTTGATTTCTATGCTCTTAAATATTTTACAGAATCTACTCCCGAAGCAGAAGAATGGCTTAGAGCCCATTCTACACCGTGGGAACTTGTTTTAAATAAATGGAAACAGACTGTCGAACATCGACAAAAAATTCTGAAAGCAAATCGGAAATTAACATTGGGCGAAATTTTTGAGCGTTGGCCCATTTTGAAACATCCAAATGCATATAAATTAATTGCAGAGGATTTTAACTTTTTGAGGTTATCAGCTGAAAAATTAACATTCGACAATTGGAACAAGTTCTTTACGAACATCTTGAAAATTAGACCGGCAAAAGAGATGACGACAATGCACGTTCTTTATTAGAAGTTCTTGAACTTGAAGATTTAACCGAGAGTAAGAATATTTGCGTAATTTTGAAATACTAGTTCCCCTAATTATTATGTTATTAAATTGTTATTTTAAAGAAATCATTAAATTTATATTTTTATATCTGTATTTATTTGTATATTATTTTAACTTTATAATCTATTTTATTTTTTATCACAGATAGCAAGATTGTTATACAATTAAAATTATTGCCCCACTTGCTGCCTCCAAAAGGTCGCGTATATCTAAAAAAACAGCATTGGAAACCGTCCATTATAGAATGCAAAGATAGTTTGATTGTTCATATAACAGTAAGTTAAAAATAGTGAAATTGTAATACGATTTTTAACAGTATTGTTTCTAACTATACTTTTTTACAGATACTCGGTGATATAACAAAAATACAAGAAAACCGAAGAGCAGCAGCGGCGAATATCGGTACAACCTTGCAGCCGTATGTGATTGCTGTTGGTCCAACACTTGCTAAAAGTAACGAATTTTTTTTAGCCGTAGATACCACAATCTATAAAATATTATCAGCTCTGGAGGCAATTGATATATGTTACAAAATATATCACGTGTTTGATTTAGAATACCCGGTTGAAAGTGCTCATTTATGGTTGCTTATGCAAAGAGAATTATATCATTATAGTAACGATGTCGACAAATTGACGCCGTATGTAACAGAAACCATCAGTGATTTACGAACGCTTGAAAACACGAACGCCTAGTGTACAATTGTATTGTGCAAACTTTTACCTAAACTTTTTTTTAAAGCGTGTAAAAGAATTTACTTATATAATACCAGTATATAATA
>NW_027228867.1:0-5629 GCF_019399895.1 Cardiocondyla obscurior | reverse complement strand
GCACAATGCTACGTTGTTAAATTTCAAAAATATTTTTTTCGTTTTTTGGCCATATTCGGCTTCTGATGAAAATAAAGGCTCCGAATAGGTCCGAATTCATCTATTTTGAATGCCGCACAATGCTATGTTGTTAAATTTCAAAAATTTTTTTTGTTTTTGGCCATATCTCGGCTGCTGGTGAAAATAGAAAGCTTGAAATAAGTCCGTATGCATCTTTTTTAATTTCCGCACAATGCTACGTTGTAAAATTTCAAAAATGTTTTCTTTCGTTTTTGGTTATATCTCAACTTCTGATGAAAATAAAGGTTCGAATAGGCCCGAATGCATCTTTTTTAATTGCCGCACAATGCTACGTTGTATAATTTCAAAAATATTTTTTCGTTTTTGGCCATATCTCGGCTTCTGGTGAAAATAAAAGCTCCGAATAGGCCCAAATGCATCTATTTTGAATGCCGCACAATGCTATGTTGTTAAATTTCAAAAATATTTTTTTTTGTTTTGTGGTCATATCTCGACTGCTGGTGAAAATAGAATGCTCGGAATAGGCCCGTATGCATCTTTTCTAATTGCCGCACAATGCTACGTTCTAAAATTTCAAAAATGATTTCTTTCGTTTTTGGTTATATTTAGGCTTCTGATGAAAATAAAAGGCTCCGAATAAACCCGAATGCATCTTTTTTAATTGCCGCACAATGCTACGTTGTTAAATTTCAAAAATATTTTTTTTCGTTTTTTGGCCATATTTCGGGTTCTGATGAAAATTAAAGGCTCCGAATAGGTCCGAATTCATCTATTTTAAATGCCGCACAATGCTATGTTGTTAAATTTCAAAAATATTTTTTTTTGTTTTTTGGCCATATCTCGGCTGCTGGTGAAAATAGAAAGCTTGAAATAAGTCCGTATGCATCTTTTTTAATTTCCGCACAATGCTACGTTGTAAAATTTCAAAATGTTTTTCGTTTTTTGGTTATATCTCAACTTCTGATAAAAATAAAAAGCTCCGAATAGGCCCAAATGCATCTATTTTGAATGCCGCACAATGCTAAGTTGTTAAATTTCAAAATAATGTTTTTTTGTTTTTTGGCCATATCTCGGGTGCTGGTGAAAATAGAATTCTCGGAATAAATCCGTATGCATCTTTTCTAATTGCCGCACAATGCTACGTTGTAAAATTTCAAAAATATTTTCTTTCGTTTTTGGCCATATCTCGGCTTCTGATGAAAATAAAAAGCTCGAATAGGCTTAAATGCATCTATTTTGAATGCCGCACAATGCTATGTTGTTAAATTTCAAAATATTTTTTTTGTTTTTGGCCATATCTCGGCTTCTGATGAAAATAAAAAGCTTCAAATAGGCTCGAATTCATCTATTTTGAATGTTGCACAATGCTATGTTGTTAAATTTAAATATTTTTTTTTCGTTTTTGGCCATATCTCGGTTTCTGATGAAAACGAAAAGCTTCGAATAGGCCCAAATGCATCTATTTTGAATGCCGCACAATGCTATGTTGTTAAATTTCAAAAATATTTTTTTTTGTTTTTTGGCCATATCTCGGCTGCTGGTGAAAATAGAATGCTCGGAATAGGCCCGTATGCATCATTTCTAATTGCCGCACAATGCTACGTTGTAAAATTTCAAAAATGATTTCTTTCGTTTTTTGGTTATATCTCGACTTCTGATGAAAATAAAAGGCTCCGAATAGGCCCGAATGCATTTTTTGAATGTTGCACAATGCTAAGTTGTTAAATTTTAAAAATATTTTTTTGTTTTTGGCCATAACTCGGCTGCTGGTGAAAATAGATGGCTTGAAATAGGTCCGTATGCATCTTTTTAATTTTCGCTCAATGCTACGTTGTATAATTTCAAAAATATTTTTTTGTTTTTGGCTATATCTCGGCTGCTGGTGAAAATAGAATGCTCGGAATAGGCCCGTATGCATCTTTTCTAATTGCCGCACAATGCTACGTTGTTAAATTTCAAAATATTTTTTTCGTTTTTGGCCATATTTCGGGTTCTGATGAAAATTAAAGGCTCCGAATAGGTCCGAATTCATCTATTTTGAATGCCGCACAATGCTATGTTGTTAAATTTCAAAAATATTTTTTTTTGTTTTTTGGCCATATCTCGGCTGCTGGTGAAAATAGAAAGCTTGAAATAAGTCCGTATGCATCTTTTTTAATTTCCGCACAATGCTACGTTGTAAAATTTCAAAAATGTTTTCTTTCGTTTTTTGGTTATATCTCAACTTCTGATGAAAATAAAAGGTTCCGAATAGGCCCGAATGCATCTTTTTTAATTGCCGCACAATGCTACGTTGTATAATTTCAAAATATTTTTTTGTTTTTTGGTCATATCTCGGCTGCTGGTGAAAATAGAAGCTTCGAATAGGCCCGTATGCATTTTTTTAATTGCCGCACAATGCTATGTTGTAGAATTTCAAAATATTTTCTTTCGTTTTTGGTTATATCTCGGCTTCTGATGAAAATAAAAGGCTCCGAATAGGCCCGAATGCATCTATTTTGAATGTTGCACAATGCTAAGTTGTTAAATTTTAAAAATATTTTTTTTGTTTTTGGCCATAACTCGGCTGCTGGTGAAAATAGATGGCTTGAAATAGGTCCGTATGCATCTTTTTAATTTTCGCACAATGCTACGTTGTATAATTTCAAAATATTTTTTTGTTTTTGGCTATATCTCGGCTGCTGGTGAAAATAGAATGCTCGGAATAGGCCCGTATGCATCTTTTTAATTGCCGCACAATGCTACGTTGTTAAATTTCAAAATATTTTTTTCGTTTTTGGCCATATTTCGGGTTCTGATGAAAATTAAAGGCTCCGAATAGGTCCGAATTCATCTATTTTGAATGCCGCACAATGCTATGTTGTTAAATTTCAAAAATATTTTTTTTTGTTTTTTGGCCATATCTCGGCTGCTGGTGAAAATAGAAAGCTTGAAATAAGTCCGTATGCATCTTTTTTAATTTCCGCACAATGCTACGTTGTAAAATTTCAAAATGTTTTCTTTCGTTTTTGGTTATATCTCAACTTCTGATGAAAATAAAAGGTTCCGAATAGGCCCGAATGCATCTTTTTTAATTGCCGCACAATGCTACGTTGTATAATTTCAAAAATATTTTTTTTCGTTTGGCCATATCTCGGCTGGTGAAAATAAAAGCTCCGAATAGGCCCAAATGCATCTATTTTGAATGCCGCACAATGCTATGTTGTTAAATTTCAAAATATTTTTTTGTTTTTGGTCATATCTCGACTGCTGGTGAAAATAGAATGCTCGGAATAGGCCCGTATGCATCTTTTCTAATTGCCGCACAATGCTACGTTCTAAAATTTCAAAATGATTTCTTTCGTTTTTGGTTATATTTAGGCTTCTGATGAAAATAAAGGCTCGAATAAACCCGAATGCATCTTTTTAATTGCCGCACAATGCTACGTTGTTAAATTTCAAAATATTTTTTTGTTTTTGGCCATATTTCGGGTTCTGATGAAAATTAAAGGCTCCGAATAGGTCCGAATTCATCTATTTTGAATGCCGCACAATGCTATGTTGTTAAATTTCAAAAATATTTTTTTTGTTTTTTGGCCATATCTCGGCTGCTGGTGAAAATAGAAAGCTTGAAATAAGTCCGTATGCATCTTTTTTAATTTCCGCACAATGCTACGTTGTAAAATTTCAAAAATGTTTTCTTTCGTTTTTTGGTTATATCTCAACTTCTGATAAAAATAAAAAGCTCCGAATAGGCCCAAATGCATCTATTTTGAATGCCGCACAATGCTATGTTGTTAAATTTCAAAAATGTTTTTGTTTTTGGCCATATCTCGGGTGCTGGTGAAAATAGAATTCTCGGAATAAATCCGTATGCATCTTTTCTAATTGCCGCACAATGCTACGTTGTAAATTTCAAAAATATTTTCGTTTTTTGGCCATATCTCGGCTTCTGATGAAAATAAAAAGCCCTGAATAGGCTTAAATGCATCTATTTTGAATGCCGCACAATGCTATGTTGTTAAATTTCAAAATATTATTTTTTGTTTTTGGCCATATCTCGGCTTCTGATGAAAATAAAAAGCTTCAAATAGGCTCGAATTCATCTATTTTGAATGTTGCACAATGCTATGTTGTTAAATTTAAAATATTTTTTTCGTTTTTGGCCATATCTCGGTTTCTGATGAAAACGAAAAGCTTCGAATAGGCCCAAATGCATCTATTTTGAATGCCGCACAATGCTATGTTGTTAAATTTCAAAAATATTTTTTTTTGTTTTTTGGCCATATCTCGGCTGCTGGTGAAAATAGAATGCTCGGAATAGGCCCGTATGCATCATTTCTAATTGCCGCACAATGCTACGTTGTAAAATTTCAAAAATGATTTCTTTCGTTTTTTGGTTATATCTCGACTTCTGATGAAAATAAAAGGCTCCGAATAGGCCCGAATGCATTTTTTTGAATGTTGCACAATGCTAAGTTGTTAAATTTTAAAATATTTTTTTTGTTTTTTGGCCATAAAAAATAGATGGCTTGAAATAGGTCCGTATGCATCTTTTTTAATTTTCGCTCAATGCTACGTTGTATAATTTCAAAATATTTTTTTGTTTTTTGGCTATATCTCGGCTGCTGGTGAAAATAGAATGCTCGGAATAGGCCCGTATGCATCTTTTCTAATTGCCGCACAATGCTACGTTGTTAAATTTCAAAATATTTTTTTCGTTTTTGGCCATATTTCGGGTTCTGATGAAAATTAAAGGCTCCGAATAGGTCCGAATTCATCTATTTTGAATGCCGCACAATGCTATGTTGTTAAATTTCAAAAATATTTTTTTTGTTTTTTGGCCATATCTCGGCTGCTGGTGAAAATAGAAAGCTTGAAATAAGTCCGTATGCATCTTTTTTAATTTCCGCACAATGCTACGTTGTAAAATTTCAAAAATGTTTTCTTTCGTTTTTTGGTTATATCTCAACTTCTGATGAAAATAAAAGGTTCCGAATAGGCCCGAATGCATCTTTTTAATTGCCGCACAATGCTACGTTGTATAATTTCAAAATATTTTTTCGTTTTTTGGTCATATCTCGGCTGCTGGTGAAAATAGAAGCTTCGAATAGGCCCGTATGCATCATTTTTAATTGCCGCACAATGCTATGTTGTATAATTTCAAAATATTTTTTTTTCGTTTTTGGTCATATCTCGGCTGCTGGTGAAAATAGGCTTCTGAATAGGCCCGTATGCATCATTTCTAATTGTGCACAATGCTACGTTGTAAAATTTCAAAATGATTTCTTTCGTTTTTGGTTATATCTCGGCTTCTGATGAAAATAAAAGGCCCGAATAGGCCCCTTATCTATTTTGAATGTTGCACAATGCTAAGTTGTTAAATTTTAAAAATATTTTTTTGTTTTTTTGGCCATAACTCGGCTGCTGGTGAAAATAGATGGCTTGAAATAGGTCCGTATGCATCTTTTAATTTTCGCACAATGCTACGTTGTATAATTTCAAAATATTTTTTGTTTTTTGGCTATATCTCGGCTGTGGTGAAAATAGAATGCTCGAATAGGCCCGTATGCATCTTTTCTAATTGCCGCACAATGCTACGTTGTTAAATTTCAAAAATATTTTTTTT
>NW_027228866.1:0-5657 GCF_019399895.1 Cardiocondyla obscurior | reverse complement strand
CTGGGAAGCCGCAGAAGTCTCTCTGACCATTCCTGGTGCAAGAGAAAATTTCTCGACTTACCCAGTACCACAGATAGCACTAACACTTTGCAGAGTGAATTCAGGTATGTCATGCGTTAGAATTTAATTAGATTACCCTCCTCTATCGTGAGGAACCGATTTTAGAATCCTCGAGAGCCTCAATTAATTAAAAAGTGAGAAAATAATCAAAATATAACTTTAACCTCAATGTGTCACTTATGAGATTTTTAGTTTTAATTTAAAAATACTTCTGCTTTATTTACAGGTTTGGCACTTTGGAGACGAAAGGTTCGCGACGGAAACTAACCAAAGAAATCGTCCGGAGACCCAGGGAAGCTGCAGAAGTCCCTGTGATTATTTTTGGTGCAAGAGAAAATTCGACTTACTTAGTACTCCAGATAGCACTAATACTTTGCAGAGTGAGTTCAGGCTTCTAAGTTAAATTTCAGACTAAAATTCGGTTTATTTAAGTATTGTAGAGTGTTCTAAATACAATTGAATTATTCTGTTAACTGTA
Organism: Cardiocondyla obscurior; assembly: GCF_019399895.1. Taxonomy (NCBI): domain Eukaryota; kingdom Metazoa; phylum Arthropoda; class Insecta; order Hymenoptera; family Formicidae; genus Cardiocondyla; species Cardiocondyla obscurior. Next base: position 5,119 of record NW_027228866.1, on the reverse strand, counting down.
AATAATTTTTTATTTTAGATTCTTGGTTTTGGTGTTCTGCGAGGGTCACAGAAGTTTCACTGTGCTTCTACAGCTTGAGAAAAGATTTCTGCTGATTTCTGGAGGGTCCCGTTGGATTTTTTATATAATTTGAAACTTCTTCTTGCTCCACAAACAGTACCAAGCCTGTACATCGTCGGGAATTATTTTTTATAAAACTTATAAAAAGTGACAGGTATGTGTTGTAGGTTTAAAATTCAAATATTGTTAAATAAATTATTTTCAGGTTTTTATGATAAATTTCTGATTTAAATTTGGTTTATTTATATGTAGTAGAGTGCTCACATTACATTTTAATAAGTTTTTTAACTTTAAAATATATATTTCAGTTATCTTGTAATTGGAGTATCTGGAAGGCCGCAGAATTTTTACTGTGATCTATACTTGGTGAGGGATTTCTGCTGCTTTCAAGAGTCTTGTTGGCATTCCATTACAGTTTTTTCATTCTATTTTTGTCCCACAAAGTTTCAAGCTTGTAAGTCTACGGAAAATATTAATAATTAACTTATAAAAAGTGACATGTATGTTTTATAAATTAAAATAAAAATCTTATAAAGTCTATGATTTTGAATGTTCTAAGTTAATTTTTTTACTCTAATTCGATTGTATTATAGCTAGTAGAGTGCCCACGTTTTATCTAAGTAATTATTTTAATTTTAAAATACATCGATAGAGGTTAGAAAGATCGATGTTTTGCGCTGATGGTAGCGCCGGGAGCATTTGGTAGACGGATTTTTGGCGGAACTACTAAACTCGATGCTGATGTATATAGCACCATCGATTTTGGTAGTTACGAAAATATTTGCCTGCCAAACGCTTTTGACGCTTCCAGGCTCTTTCTGAGCCTGAGTAGATGTATAATCAAACATTGATTCACTGATAAATTATGGCGTTTCTGGAGGTCAGTCGATTTTATTATATTCTTTTGTGACTTCTGCCAATTTCGTAATTTTTTTTTACTCGACATAACTTAGAATATTAATTTTATACTTATTTTAGTGGAGGCGTTTTAATTTCTTTGATTTGAAAAAAGAAGTCGACTTAGGAAAGATCGCCAAAGCATTAGGAGTGAGTTGATTTTTATTTTCGATAACGACCTTAACCAATTGTCATATGCTTTTGTCATGAACACTAGAGGATGGCTTCTGATTATTATTACATTTCTTTTATACAGGACGCGCAAGTTGTGGCAGCTACCAGTGGTAATGGCAATCTAGTGCTCGGCGACAATAGCGGCGGAATTCATTTAATAAATAGATCGTATGAAATTACAACTTTTCGAGCTTACGAAATTACATTAGTATTGGCTCAACAAGTGCAACATTCCACTTTTTTATTTACTATTGGTGTAAGAATATTACTTTAATCTCTTACTGCTGTGTATTTCTTTAACTAAATCAAGTACATGCGATAGATATGATTTATTTGTGTTATATTAAAAGGAAGATGAACATGGATGCAATCCTACTATAAAGGTGTGGAACTTGGCAAAGCCTGATAAACAAGGTAATCCAACATGCGTTCGAATAAGCAGAGCTATACCTAGCTATAGAGCAGTCCCAGCAACAGCTCTATGTGTACATACTAGTCTTACATTGATGGCTATTGGATTTGGTGATGGATCTATTATGCTGTATAGGTAAATAATTATCTTTGTTGTCTAAAAACAATTTTGTACATTAATTTTTAATTTTACAAACTGTGTGCTGAACATTTTCAGTTTTAAGACAGCTCTAAATTTAAGTTAAAATAGCATACTTAATTGGATCTGGAAATTTGTTTTTCAATTCAGAGGTGACCTGACTCGAGAGCGAAAGAACAAGATAAAAGTCTTAAAGGATGTTAATTTGTCTATTACCGGCCTTGCAATACGAGCAACTGGTAAACAAACTTATTTGTTCGTTGCCACGCAAAATTGTGTGTTTCTGTATAATATTACTATTAAGGATAAGGAATTTAAATCTGCCTTGGATAATATGGGTTGCACGCGAAAATGCAGCGTACTCGAGACTATGCAGGACAATCACTTTATGGTCGGACGTAATGATGTATGTATATATTGCATTGAGATATATATATATATATATATATATATATATATATATATATATATATATATATATATATATATGACGTTATATTTTTTATTTATTTTTAAGAAAATAAATGTTTTAGGCTATTTATTGTTACACACCAGATGGCAGAGGCCCATGCTATGCAGTGGAGGGTCAAAAGATAATGCTAGAATGGTTTAGGACATATTTGGTGATTGTAGCAAAAGAAGCAGCAAATGTTCCGAGAACAACTATATCCACCAAACCCAAGTAATACATACACATGTGTGTACGCATTTTCTTTTATAAATTATTAATATTTATATCATTATTAAATATTTATAGCACAATAGAACCGATACCTCCAGGTGTTGATAAACACATTATAACTGTGCTTGATATTCAAAATAAGTTTATTGTGTTTTCTGCACCAATGGTGTCTGTCCAAGCAGTCTTATCAGAGTGGGGTGGATTCTTTATACTTAGTGGAGATAACAAATTGTATCATTTAGATGAAAAAGACTTGCAATCAAAATTAGCATTGCTTTTCAAAAAGAATTTGTACGACGTTTCTATAAGGTATATTGGGTGTATCAGTTTAATTATAATTAACTCATTAAAATAAGTTTTAACAATATAATTTTATGGTATTACAGAATAGCTAAAAATCAACAATATGATGCAGAAGGTCTCATAGATATTTTCCGTCAATACGGAGATCATTTATATTCTAAAGGAGATCATAATGGTGCAATAGAGCAATATATAAAAACTATAGGCAAATTAGAACCGTCTTATGTGATAAGAAAATTCTTGGATTCTCAGCATATTGATAATTTGACCACATATTTGCAAGCATTGCATAAAAATGGGCAAGCTACAGAGGATCATACTACTTTGTTATTAAATTGTTATACTAAACTTAATCACACTGATAAGTTGAAAGAATTTATTATGGTAAGTTGAAAGAATTGAATATTTGATATAGAAGCTCATTACTGAAGGTTGTATTTTTTTATCTTTATGATCATTATATGTAATCTAGACAAAAGATCGTGAAGTTGATTTCGACGTGGAAATTGCTATAAAAGTTTGCCGTCAAGCATCACCTGAAGATGCCCTGTTACTCGCACAGAAACACAGTAAACATGAATGGTATCTTCGTATCCAAATCGAAGATAAACAAGAATATAAAAAGGCTTTGGAATACATGGCAACGTTAGAATTCGAAGAGGTATTGTATATATGTAGAATTTATGTAAAAAAAAATATTATCTCTTTTCATAAAGAAGACAGTATAGAGATTTCATTGTTCGATTGTCGCTTTTTTACGATGTGGGTTGATTCTCTCGTTTAGCTCGCTTCGTTTTATGAGAGTAAATTTCAGATTAATTTATATTTAACATTATACAGTGTTCTATACCGTTTTACATTTTTCGCGATCATAAGCGAGATATGAACATTTAAAACCTTGAAACAAGCCGCTCAAGATAGGTTTGGGTGTTCCCACTTTTGTGACTTGGCCGATGCATAAATTGAGCCAGTGTTTGGTGGCGAAACGAACGAAGGCTTGCGGATGAGATAAGCAAGACAACTTTCGCTTGCTTGATTACCTTATTCACACGTTTTCGCTCGTCTCGCCATAAAAAATCGCCTAATCAGTGCGTCATAAAAGTCGCACGATGGGAAAAGTAATTCTCCGCCCAAAATAAGTAGCAAAAATCTCACCCCTACGCTGTTTAAAAAATGGCTTAAAAATATTTTAGGCTGAAGTAAATATGAAGAAATATGGAAATATTTTAATAGAAAATGTGCCAAGTGAATCCACACAGTTTTTGAAAGCTTTATGCACGAACTACAAACCTTCCAACAAACCTCTTGTAGATCAGGTATGTATACAATTTGTTTTAATCGTTCAAATTGTTACTTGAGGAAAAATAAAAATCTGCAAATTTTGATAAATTATTTTTTTATCTTTGCAGGAAGCTTTAAATGGCTATACAGAACAGCGTGTCGATAAAGCTAGTCCAGAAGATTTTATTCATTTATTTTTAAATAATTCTGAACGACTCGTAGAGTTCTTGGAACATTTAGTTAAATCAGATACAAAGTTATTATTTTTTTTTGTAATAATTAATATGGGTATTTTTATCATAAAACTATTTGTTTTGTCATATTACAGGTGGAGCACACTTATTTACAATACGTTAGTGGAACATTATTTGCATGTTTGGTCAGCGTTAAATAACGATGTAACTAAACTACAATATGAACAGAAAATTGTACGACTTTTACAAAATTCTGAGGCTCGTTATGATAAAGATCAGATACTAATACTTTGTCATCAACATAATTTCAGAAAAGGATTACTATTCCTTTATGAAGAGAACAAACTGTAAGTCATAGTTGTATGAATGCTTGTATGATATAGAAATATAATTTTAAATACATATTTATTATCTTAGATATCAAGAAATATTGAGATTTCACTTAAGTGAGGGTAATAGTGAACAAGTGCTTGCCACTTGTAAACGATTTGGTCATCAAGATCCCAATTTGTGGGTACAAGCTCTATGGAGTGTAGCTAAAAACAAGAACGCGTCAACAAAACTTCTCGCAGATATATTAGCTTATATAGGTAAATTTATGTATAACATTTTAATTATGTTCACTTAAATACATAAAAAGATTCTGTTAACATATGTAAAAATATTTTAGCTCAAGAAAGACTGTTATCTCCTTTGATGGTTATTGATGCAATTTCTACATCGTTAACCTGCACGTTAGGAGACGTTAGAAGTTATTTGTGCAGTGTATTACGAACGGAGAATGAACAAACTCAAGCTGATACGGAATTAACAGAAAAATACAGAGCTGATACTCTTAAATTACGGGAACAAATAGAAGTGATAAAAAACAACACGATTATTTTTCAAGGATCACGATGTAGCGCGTGCCATCATCAGTTAGAACTGCCGTCTGTGCATTTCATGTGCCAGCATTCGTATCACCAACAGTAAGTATTT
>NW_027228865.1:0-11692 GCF_019399895.1 Cardiocondyla obscurior | reverse complement strand
ATAAAATTGAAAGCACTTAATGTCCGCAACACGTTCGTACAAAGAAGCACTCGACAAAAGAAACAACAATTTGTTATAAATACTTGTGCTGCTTTGTAACAAGGCGATATATAATAATAATTTAATACCGGTTGGTAAATACATTCAACTTTTGCGTGTTAATTCTCATTAACAAAAATTTATTTTTGTATAATTTTTGTTTAATTTTTTATTTTTTTGAATAAAATTGACCACTCGCAAAAGTTGAATGTATTTACCAACCGGTATTAAAATTATTAGTTATAATATTAGGCGCCTTGTTACAAAAGCAGCACAAGCAATATTTATAACTTTAAATTGTTGTTTCTTTTAACAGTCGAGTGCTTCTTTGTACGAACGTGTTGCGAGACATTAAGTGCTTTCAATTTTATATTGAAAAATGCGGTATACAGCTAGTGAGTACACAGATATGTTAATCTGTTACGGGATGGCTCACGAAAACGCGTTAGAAGCAGCCCGTATTTATCGCGAAAGATTTCCCAACCGAGCCCATCCAACGGTTGGGACAATTTTAAGATGCGTTCGGCGTGCGCGAAATACGGGTTTTGTCAGTGTGCAGAGACAACAGTTAGTGCAATTTGATCGCGGTGTTCGTCGGAACATTAATCGTGAGGAAGCAATTCTAAACGAGTTCGAAAATGATCCGACGAATAGTGTGCGGCGCGTGGCTGAAAATGTGGGTGTATCAAGACAATTAGTGCACCGCGTGATACGAGAGGATGGATTGCATCCGTTTCACTACCAACGGGTGCAACATCTTCTCCCACGGGACCAGATGCAACGCGCAATCTTTTGTCAAGGTATTTATATTTTTTTATTTCTTAAAACTCATTGTTTTGACAAAATACATGAAAAAGCAAATAAAACGATCGACGCGCAAACTCTTTTGTTAAATCTAATTCGAGCAATTCGTTGTTTTATTATCAGAATCGTGAATCTTGCAAGCAATTTGATCGTTTTCATTTAATTTGAAAAAACATTTAATCTTGTTAGACAAGCAGGTCGATGTAAACGTTATGTACGTACACAATCGACGCGACAACATTTAGTCGACCTGCTTGACTCTAAATACGTTGAGAACGCGTATACATACATTTGTCTAACGTGTACATATGTATGTATACTTTGTTATAACTGATACTTATAATTAATTTAATTTCTCAATTAATAATAATTAATAATGTATGTTGACAGTCTTTTTAGCTCAATGTCGTCAAGATGAGACGTTTCCTGACAATATTTTATGGAGCGACGAGGCAATTTTTACTCCAAATGGAATTTTTAATTCTAAAAATTTCATTATGTGGCAACATCAAAATCCACACGCCGTTCGTCAGTGTGCCTTCCAATTTAGATGGAAGTTAAACGTCTGGGCAGGAATAATTGGCAATAGAGTAGTAAGTATTTTTCTTACATAAAAATTATAATAAAAAACCAAATTTTAAATATTTGTATTATTAATTTGCAGATTGGTCCGTACTTTTTGCCTCCGCGCCTCGATGGGGAAAGATACGCGCAATTTTTGGAAAATCATCTTCCAATTTTGTTAGAGGAGCTTCCTCTACAAATGCGGCAAACGATGATTTTCCAGCACGACGGAGCACCACCGCATTATTCACGTCGCGCGCGAATGGTCTTGGATCGACACTTTCCGGATCGGTGGATAGGCCGAAATGGTCCAATTTCGTGGCCAGCAAGATCTCCAGATCTTAACGTCCTCGATTATTTTGTGTGGGGATACATAAAAAATCGAGTGGAGAATGTGCGCGATCGTAATGTAGAAGAGGTACGCGAAAACATCATAGCGGCCTTCAATACAATTACGCCGAACGTAGCACATCGCGCTACTCGTCAAATTATTCAAAGAGCACGATTATGCATTCAACAACAGGGCAACCATTTTGAGCAGCTAATGCACTAATTTTTAACAGTGGATTAGGCCTATTGGGGACACCACTAAAAAAACGCGCCAAGCTATCTACCTCGCGAGGTGGTGTGGAAACGATAGCGTTTTCATACCGCAATAATAGAATTTCCATAGTCGAAACAATTAAAAAATAATACTTTATTCATCAGGTTGCTTATCTATTAAAGTTATAATAATAAAGACATTAAATCAAGTAAATAATCGCGAACACGAATAGAAAATAAACCCTACAATTTCCTTCGCGCATTGCTCGATGCTTGAATAGATAATATACATTAACGCGATAATAGCGTAAGCTGTGATTTCGGACGGCCAAACCTCTTCCCTCACCATGCGTCGTCGCTTCCCTTACCCGCGCACCGTCCTCCGACTCGCCTAAGAACCGAACCGCCCAATCTATGATTTTTGTAAAGTCGCGTGGGATGGGCCGTACTTCCAGCGTCTCGGTAGCTTTCAGCGGCGCGTTCTTACTCGCACGGGGGGGCGTCAAATCTTTACATGTTATTTTCTCGGTTATTTACGCCTAACTTACAAAACCGTATAGGACTTTTCTACTTATTTTTCGAAGCCCAACCTACAGCTAAGAACTTTTTTATATCAACTGGGACACCCTGTATAACACATAACATAAAGAGAACATATATTTTCTTTCACATTATAGTACCGAGTATCTTAAATCAAAGAATAATCTCACCTAAAAAAATATTACAAATTTTTAAGTTTGAAATAATAAAACGTTAATTTTTTCCGACAATACTTCGTATTCTTTTTTTGTTTTTTTAAGTAACATTTCTTGACACCTCTTAATATTTCCCGATTATCGCTTAATTGTGTCTTAATTTTAGACGCGTTTGCGTACAATGACGCACGGCGGTGACACCAATCTTCGTCTTTTAAACGAGTACCGCCCTGGGTGTGAGAACTACTCCCCGTACGCGTAAATCCCACATGACTAAAAACAAATCGATGGTGGGGGGATACGCGATACCGAGATGTCGAGGAAGCAAGACTGGTTTAGTTTTGCTTAAGACAACCTTAAGTTGCATCGCTCTTCTTGCGGACCCTGACCCGACGGCGATCAGGCATGATAGGGACCGGTCGGCTACGAAAAAATTTGCGCCCACGGATGATTATGCATTGCGCCATCGTGCATGACCAACGCATTGGATCTAAATAAAACGTTCAACGCAATCACTGACGTCATGAAACGTGAGTCCCATTTCTATCTTTTGCTTCGCGCTAATTTCACGCCTGCATGACACACGAAAGCATTCGCGAAATATTTCGCTGGATTAAAAATGGGTCGTAGACAACGGTGGAATTAATTTTTTTCACAGATAGTGGTTCTAAAAAGCGGTATATGAGATCTCGATAATTAGGTACGCAGGAAATATTCCTTCCTTATATTTTTGTAAATATCTTAAGACGAAGTAACACGTTTATATATTTTTATATAATTTTTTTTTTTTTAAATTAATTAATTAATATTAAGACAAAAAGGAGAGAATATGATTTGAGTACGACGACATTGCCGGAAGTGTTAATAGTCATAACTATCGTGTCGCTTATCGGCAATTCTTGCATTGCTCTTCCCGGGACGATCGGCGACTTCCAATAATCCCGCTAAATTGGCAGAGCGACCGGGTCCAAGTTCGGCCCGTGTGTCGGTGTGCGGGTCGGTTCAACGAAATGAGAGAGAAATCGCGAAATAAAAGAACCCACCGGCGACCAGAGGGAGTTCTCTCGGCGGAATAATAAAAAGAGTATCGTGGGTCGCCACGGCAGTCAACCCCCGGCCCGGTGCTTATGGTACTTTGCCACGTGAGGCTTGCAAATTCCGTCAGGTCGTTTCGCACACGCTTTCGCCATCGTTCCACTTCGCGAAAGAAAAAAATTATTCCGTGGCTGTCATAATTAATTCTCTTACAGAAAATACTAAAAGCCGTTTCGATAAACCCTGATAGTTATTTCGAGCTTCAAAGAAATTCTACTACGTAAGATAAAGTATAGGTAGTTCCCTTATCGAGTTCTTTCGGCATCTTTTAAAAGTTTAATCTCGAACGGCTTTGTTTAATTCCCTGTTTTGTTGATTAAGAAAATTTTTTTTTAATTTAATTCGAAAATTAATAATCTCTTCCTTATTTCGGAGTACCGCCGAGGGTCGTTCGTAGTAATATCACGCAAAAATAAGTGTGCACGTGCACACAGTGTGATAAACACGAGCAACGCCATCGTTTCCCGAAATACAATCGCGCTCACGAGTTTGCACGTTGCTGTACTTTAATTTCGCGACTCGCGGATACCACCGATGTGTTCCACAAGTTTCGTTACGGTGAAGGATGCACCGTCAGCATAACAGACATCCTTGTTATCGCACTGACGCCCAAGGCTGCGGCTGTTCCCACCTTAAGACTTTCTTCATAAAGAAAGGATTGACCTTGCGTCGTTGCTTATAAAAAATTTTTCCGGCAATGATTAATTGCACACGTCGCGTGCCCGCGACCGATTCGCGGACTTGCTTATTTGTGTAAAGCCCAAATGTCATCAATGTTGCGCAACTTTTACGAAAATCATATTTGCTTGAAGCAAACTTCCGCATCTTACTCAATGTTTTATAATTAATTTTTTTAATTTGTCAATAATTAGGTAATTAATATTTTTCTCAGATGAGTCCTCCTGCGTTCTCTTAAAATCGCGCGCTTTTATTCCTCGAGTTATAAAATCGAGAGTCTGCGGGTACTTTTCGCGCTCGCTGCAGTGTTCACGAGACGAGTCGTGGTTTATGGTGAGTCGAATGGCGAAGGCAACGAATTCCCGAGACTTTAAAAACTCATCGGCGTTCCCTTGTCTACACCAATAAATTCTATTTCACGTTACTTTGCTGCGAGCCGACGCACGATGAATATTGCACTCCTTCTCACTTTCCGTTCTCCGTATCCTTCCGTCATATTTCTTAACTCAGCGCGATTCTCTGTCTAAGTCACGTGTTCCTGCCAATAACGCAACGTGCACGCACCGACACTGGTGATTTGAACGCACGATAAGTTTTCACTCCGTCCAAGTATACCGCGCAAGAACAATATTCATGCGAGAACGAAATCTCGTTACAGTTATTCAATTGAAAAAGTGTCGAACGCAACGTTTTTCATTTTTCCGCAAAATATCGTATCTTTAATGAGAATAAATTTAAATAAAAGTACGAAAGCGCGCGGAGAGAATCCAGTATAAAAATGCAGTTGCCGTAACGTTCAAAACGTGTGCGATATGTGCGCGCAGGGGCTCGAAAATTAATTGAGGATCAAACGATACTATGTAATACGCGTTGCGCGCGAGTGACATCTTCCTTTGCCATAACGTCGCTGAATTATGGACCGGTCGAGACGATTGGGCTCGCGTGTAATTATTCGACCCGTCGAAGCATATAAGAGGAGTAAATACTTCACGCATTCCTGATGCGTCTCACAGTCTTTACGGCTTATTATCACCTCCACGCTTTCGCCCTCTCACCCCGCGTGGTACATCAGCGCGATGGCGCACGCGGAACAAAGCAAAAGGAAGAGAAAAAAAGGAGAAAAAAAGGAAAGAACAGCGAGCGAACCTGCGCTGATTCCGCGAAGGGAAAATTACTTTAGCCAGAAGTCGTCATCGGGTTGATGTCCGACAATAGACGCGTTTCGTAAATAAGCTAAACGGGATGTAAAAATTGAGCGTTTTCTTCTAGCAAAACTGTCGACGTTAACTGTCACGTTAATCAACAAGACGGATATTAATATTTCTTAAATATCTGGCGGATAATAATAATTAATTTGTACGTATTACTGTTTTAAAAATCATAGTCTCGCACAAAGAATTAATTAATAAAGTGTCGTCGATTATTTGAATTAATAATAATGAAGACTTTATAAATGTTACAGCTGGAGATAATAACGTTGCGATCAGAATTATCGGGAAATCGGATGAAATTAAAAAAATTTCGACGCGCGAGACGCATGCGATTCCGCTCGCGTTTATTGCAAACGTTATTAGGCCGTAATTTAAGGCACGTCGATCTGGCGATTAGGACCGGGACTAACGTGCCATTATTTTACAGCTTGGCTTTCGGCCAGCTGACCCGACTTGTGCCCGGTGATTCGTTGACGTCACGGGCATCACGGACAACTTTTTTACGTTTTTTGCGTTCATTCCTTTCGTCATAAGGGCGTGACGGCGTTCATACGCACCGCGTGTCCTGCCGAAGGGTTTCTTTCCGCGATGTCACGCTCTTGCATGGCTTCGCAATATTTCGTCGCGATATTTCGCTCTCAACTCGCAGGCCCTCTTCGCATTTTGTTTGTTAACTCTCAAAATATTTTTTACTTTCTTTTTTTTGTCTGATTAAAAGAGTCGTATACATAATCATTAATTTAATAAATACTCTCTTAAATATTCCCTAAAGCTAAGAAAAAAAAAGTTTCCATGCTAACTATGAGATAAGATTATTTTTAGAAATTATTCAGCATGGTGTGAGATATCGCTCGGCATGTTATTTTTTTTTAGATATAGACATAGGGGTAGAGAAGCGAGTGTATGGACGCGCACGATCAGTTATAAGATCGAAATCTTAGACGTGACGGCGTTCAAGAATCCCTGAACATATCTGCGACTAATTTCCATGCAATTGTCGCGAATAATTTGTATACGACGCGAGTCGGACAGCTTTATCTCGGTCGCCAGCGATAATTCCGTGCAAAAATGGATAATTGGTGGCGCGGATGTTTTCCACTTGGGCACGTACATACTGCCGCGAATGATGTCACGCGTTTGTCCTTTGCGAAGCATAATATGCCGCGGTACCAACCCATGCGTACCTACAATTGCATGCAAGTCTTTTTTTTTTTTTGCGACGTAAAACAATCGATTATTGACGGATTAATTATTTTTATTAGTTATAAGAAAATTTAACAGCGGCCGAAAAAAGAGAAAAAGAGCCTTCCAGGATATTGCAGTTTGCCTTATTAAATATACAGGGTGTCCCAGACCAATGTCACTTTTTTTTAATAGTAGGTAGAACTCGTCGAAATAAGACGAAAAGTCTTATATTATTTTTCAAAATTCGCAACCGTTAACGAGATATCAATTAAAATGTAAACGTGTGCGAGCGACAAGGAAGCGCAGACTGAGCGAGCGCGCGATAGACGGCGGCGAGTATCGCTTAAAGAGAATAGGCGGAACTAGCGCGTAGCGAGCGAGACAAAGAGACAACGCGCGTTGTCGCTTTATTTTGCTCGCGTGTCGTCGCATCGTCTCGCTCACGCGTTGCCTCCTTGTCTCGCTCGCTACGCGCTAGTTCCGCCCATTCTCTTTAAGCGATACTCGCCGTCGTCTATCGCGCGCTCGCTCAGTCTGCGCTTCCTTGTCGCTCGCACACGTTTACATTTTAATTGATATTTCGTTAACGGTTGCAAATTTTGAAAAATAATATAAGACTTTTCGTCTTATTTTAACGAGTTTTACCTACCATTAAAAAAAAGTGACGTTGGTCTGGGACACCCTGTATATACATATATATATATACAGGGTGTCCCATACCTCATGACCCACCCGGGAGACATAGGTAGTTCTAATTATTTTGAACAAGAAAGTCCTACACCGTTTTTTAATTTGGGCGTTTATTTGCGAGAAATCCACGTTTTAAATTTATTATATCCGACCGAGAGCGAGACGATGCGACAACGCGCGAGCGAGCGGTGCGGCGATACACGAGGCGTGGTTAAAGACATCACGCGAGCGAGACGATGCGACGACGCGCGAGTAACACGATGCAACGACGTGCGACCGAGACGATGCGACGACGCGAGAGTGACACGATGCGACCAAGACGATGCGACGACGCGCGAGTGACACGATGCGACCGAAACGATACGACGACGTGCGTCCGAGACGATGCGACAACGCGCGAGTGACACGATGCGACGACGTGCGAGCGATGTAATACAGCGTTTCCACACCACCTTGTGCGGTGAGGTAGGTAGATCGGTGCGTTTTTTTTAAAGTGGTGTCCCCAGGAGGCCTAATCCACTTGGCGGAAAGCTCAACGTAACAATTGCTCGAAGTGCCGTCCTTGTGCTTGTAGGCAAAGTTCGACCCTTCGAACAATTTGTCGTGTTGCTCTTTCCGCCATATCAGACGTGATTGTATTAAAGGCCGCTATAATTTCATCGCGAACCTCTTCTACTGCGTGATCACGCATGTGCTCAACTGAAGCAAAGTTGTAAATATTTCTTTTTCATAAAAACTCGTCGAATAAAAATAATGACAAATGCGTAATATTGTTTAATTATTTTCAGATCGGACCTTATTTTTTACCACCGCGACTCGATGGGGAAGGCTACGCGAATTTTTTATTAAATCAGCTTCCTGCCTTATTAGAAGATGTTCCGCTTCGAATAAGGCAGGAACTAATTTATCAACAGGATGGTGCTCCAGCACATTTTTCGTATCGCGCGCGGGCCGTTTTAAATGACAATTTCCCGGATCGATGGATGGGTCGCGGTGGCCCCATCGCCTGGCCAGCACGTTCCCCGGATTTGAATGTGCTGGACTACTTTGTATGGGGCCATATTAAAGCTTCAGTTGAGCACATGCGTGATCACGCAGTAGAAGAGGTATTTAAGTATTGAAAGACTAATTCAGTATTGGGATACTCGTTTTCTAGGTAATTATGCATAAAAGGGTCATCCTCTTCGATTTCGATAACTTTGACATATGTTGTAGAGATCACTTTTCTGATTGACCTTGACCACTTTTTAGAGGTCGGCCCCTCCCCGTTAAAAAAATATTCACTAAGAAAGTTTTAAAAATATGGCAGGTATTTATGATATTGTGATCATTATAAATGACTATATTTACATTTTAAAAGGAGATAAATAAATTTTTATTTATAATTTTATAAAATTTTTAATTTTTTTCATAATAAAAAATGGCAGACAGGAGGTTCGGCCCTCCTGCGGGGAGCCTCACAATTGTTGAGACTAACCTAACCCATCCCATTGTAATTGATGTTTGAATTTTGATACGCTTGGACAGTTATTAACCCACGTAAAACTTCAAATGCAAAGAATGTTTTTTTTATATATCTGCAGCAGCTTGAGTTCTTGCATTTTAAGGGGATCCTAAAGACAACCAAATCGTAAATTCGAAAAATTTTTTTTTTGGCTTAACGGAATTAAAAATACTTTTACACGATTAATGTACAGACGCTAATGCATTGGAGAATGGTCAGTTTTAAATAAAATATTGATAAAATTTTTTCAAGTTTTGTAGTTTATATAAATAATTGTTTCATACACAAAATATGTACTATATGTATACAGATAGAGACTGTTCTCCAATGCATTCAATATCACAGAAGACAATAGCGTCTGTGAAATCTCGATTAAAAGCCTAAAAAGAAAGATTTTTCGAATTTACGATTTAGGCAATTATGCATATGTCAACATGTGCATTAGTGATGTCTCTTGGTAAAAATGTCACAAAGATTAGTTGCCACGTCTTTGAGTAGATGGCACTGTTAAAAAACATTCACCGCGTTATCAACTACAACTCTAACCGAGTGTCTATAAAATTTTCATATTGTTTCTTGTGAAAATGTACAAATTCATACAAAAGAAGAATGGAAGAAAAACGGACTAAAAGGAAAAACGACACTCTTGGATGGAATATGAGCATGTAAGTGTAATTAATAATAAATTTATTATTTTCTTTTATATATAAAATAAATACATGTACCCCTTGCAGTGAGGAGTTGGGGTACGTTATGCGGCTTACAAAAATTTTACGAGGACGACGGTAACAGAAAAAAAATCATGGGAGTGCATGGAGTACAAGGACATTTCACGAAGCACGGCGGCATGAGACACAAGAGCGGCACGATATCGGGAAGATCGCTGGCGCCGACGGATAAAACGTTAATATTTCTGCAACAAATTATTGCAAGCAGCATTTTTATTTTAGCCTCTTGTCCCTCATTTCCGCGAAAGCTTGCTCGTGGAAAAGACGATAAACACATTCGTTTCCTGTGTACATAAGTCTTGCCCGTGTTGTAATAATCCATATTTTATATCGATATGTTAGAGTAAGAATGTAACGCACAAATCTAATAATATACCGCAACGGTTTTCGGCAAATATTATTTTCTAAGCTATTGTGATCTATTCTATTAAAGCGAATAAATACCCGTAATGATTAACTGTCTATAAGAAAAGTGGCTTAGGACTCGATGCTGGATTAATGATCGGAAGTTCGTGGGTCCAAATCCCGTAACGTTAATTATTTTTTGTAAATTTTTTTATTTGCATATGCAATAACAACGACATAAACATTGTTGATTGACGCAATGTAATACCGATGCATTTGTGAATTATAAAATTCGACTAATTAATTGAACATTATGTCGAATATGTTTTCATAAATCTGTTTAACTAATTAGTCGAATTTTATAATTCACAAAATGCATCGGTATTACACATTGCGTCAATCAACAATGTATTTATGGTGTCGTTGTTATTTACATATGCAAATAAAAAAAAAAAAAATTACAAAAAAAAATAATTAACGTTACGGGACTTGAACCCCCGAACTTCCGATCATTAATCCAGCATCGAGTCCTAACGCCACTAGGACTTTCTTAGAGACAGTTAATCATTACGGGTATTTATTCGCTTTTACAGTTGAATGGTATTTGTGTGTGTATGTTACAGAGGGAGAGAAAGAAAGAAAGAGAGAGAGAGAGAAAGAGACCTATACCTGTAGCATATAATTATTCTGTCTTCCTTTCATCTATTCATGTGCTTTTTTGTATTTTCTCGTTGTATCTCTTTTTTTTGTCTTCTTCTATTTCCTCTTCTGATATTTTTATATACTTTATACGAGTATTTACCTAAAATAAATTTTGTACAATTAATTTGTAATTTCGTAATAAATCGCGGTATTATTACACTTATTTAAACTTTGTTTCCTTACATTAATGATTGGCAAATAGAAAGAAACAAATAAAAAAACAGAAAATAAATCTAAATGTTTTTTAAATTATTGTATAATACTTACCATGTACTCCTTTACTGATACTATGGCGATAAAAAACAGCACATTGCGCTATCAAAACATCGCAGCACGGGATTGTCAGTCGCGATTGTTGCTCGTAACTGTCAAGACGTGACAACATTGAGTGCAACAAAAATTACACATTTCCAAGCACGAACAGTTAAATTCTTGTTATGTGTTTGTTTGTAGGTGTGTGTTATTAAACATTTTAATTTAATTTTTCTTTTTTTTTTTTTGTAAAATAAATATTAGTGAAAACCGAAGACCTAGGTTATCCGGTTGGCGACTCTCTCGCAGAAAGCAGCTGCAAAGAGGTAGGAGAAATGTAACCTTTTAATCAATTACAATTTTCGTGACAATAAAAATCGTACTTTTTCGGTGCTGTATGAAATTAGCAATTCGCGGCTACAACTCGCAACCAGTGATCGCAGAATCGGTACCCTGTAACACATGCACACAAAGCAATAGTCGTGTCCATGTGTTCGTTCGAGATCTAGGTATAGAAGAGAGCAGATATATATATACGGGGACACGATCATGTAAACAATTCGTTTAATTAACAAATAGATTGCTCGAAGACGAAATAAGCGATTTTCATAATTTTTCTAACAACATCGGTTACGGTTGTTTTTAACACGGCATCAA
>NW_027228864.1:0-12050 GCF_019399895.1 Cardiocondyla obscurior | reverse complement strand
TATTGTGCGGTTACGTCAGCAGATGCCCACGTGACTATTTTCAGCGTTCTACTTCCGCCAGAAACAAAGATACTGACAAAAACAATAAAAATTTTTTGAAAATCTGGCAACGTATCATTGTGCGGTGACGTCAGCAGATGCCCACGTGACTATTTTCAGCGTTCTACCTTAATTAGAAGCAGAGATATTGAAAAACAAAAAAATTTTTGAAAATCTGGCAAGAATCATCGTGCGGTGACGTCAGCAAATGCCCACGTGACTATTTTCAGCGTTCTATCTTTCTCCAGAAACAGAGATATTGACAAAAAACGAAAAAAATTGAAAATCTGGCAACGAATCTTCGTGCGGTGACGTCAGCTGATGTCCACGTGACTATTTTCAGCGTTCTATTTTTACCAGAGGCAAAGATATTGACAAAGAACAAAAATTTTTGAAAATCTGGCAACGAATCTTCGTGCGGTGACGTCAGCTGATGCCCATGACCATTTTCAGCGTTCTACTTCCACCAAAAGCAGAGATATTGAAAAACGAAAAATTTTTGAAAATCTGGCAAAGAATCATCGTGCGGTGACGTCAGCAAATGCCCACGTGAAAATTTTCAGCGTTCTACCTTCACCAGAAACAGAGATATTGACAAAAAACAAAAAATTTTTGAAAATCTGGCAATGTATCATTGTGGTGACGTCAGCTGATGCCCACGTGACTATTTTCAGCGTTCTACTTTCACCAGAAACAAAGATATTGACAAAAACAAAAAAATTTTGAAAATCTGGAATCGTGCGGTGACGTCAGCAAATGCCCACGTGACCATTTTCAGCGTTCTACCTTCACCAGAAGCAGAGATATTGACAAAAACGAAAAAAATTTCAAAATCTGGCAACGTATCATTGTGCGGTGACGTCAGCAGATGCCCACGTGACTATTTTCAGCGTTTTACCTTCACCAGAGGCAGAGATATTGACAAAAAGCGAAAAAGAAATTTTTGAAAATCTGGCAACAAATCTTCGTGCGGTGACGTCAGCAAATGCCCACGTGACCATTTTCAGCGTTCTACCTTTTCCAGAAGCAGAGATATTGACAAAAAACAAAGAAAAAATTTTTAAATATCTGGCAAAAAATCATCGTGCGGTGACGTCAGCAAATGCCCACGTGACTATTTTCAGCGTTCTACATTCAGAAGCAGATTATTGACAAAAACAAAAAAATTTTTGAAAATCTGGCAACGTATCATTGTGCGGTGACGTCAGCTGATGTCCACGTGACTATTTTCAGCGTTCTATATTTACCAGAGGCAAAGATATAGACAAAAAACAAAAAAAAATTTTTGAAAATCTGGCAACGAATTTTCGTGCGGTGACGTCAGCAGATGCCCACGTGACCATTTTTAGCGTTTTACCTTCACCAGAAGCAAAGATATTGACAAAAAACGAAAAAGAAATTTTTGAAAATCTGGCAAAAAATCATCGTGCGGTGACGTCAGAAAATGCCCACGTTACTATTTTTAGCGTTCTACATTCTCCAGAGGCAGAGATATTGAAAACAAAAAATTTTTAAAATCTGGCAAATCTTCGTGCGGTGACGTCAGCTGATGTCCACGTGACTATTTTCAGCGTTCTATTTTTACCAGGCAAAGATATAGACAAACAAAAAATTTTTGAAAATCTGGCAACGAATCTTGTGCGGTGACGTCAGCTGATGCCCACGTATGTTCTACTTCCACCAAAAGCAGAGATATTGACAAAAAACGAAAAAAAAATTTTTGAAAATCTGGCAAAGAATCATTGTGCGGTGACGTCAGCAAATGCCCACGTAACAATTTTCAGCGTTCTACCCTAACCAGAAGCAGAGATATTGACAAAAACCAAAAAAAAAAATTTTTGAAAATCTAGCAATGTATCATTGTGCGGTGACGTCAGCTAATGCCCACGTGACTATTTTCAGCGTTCTACCTTCACCAGAAACAAAGATATTGACAAAAAACGAAAAAAAAATTTTTGAAAATCTGGCAAAAATTCTTTTTGCGGTGACGTCAGCAAATGCTCACGAGATTATTTTCAGCGTTCTACCTTCACCAGAAGCAGAGATATTGACAAAAAACGATAAAAAAATTTTTCAAAATCTGGCAACGTATCATTGTGCGGTGACGTCAGCAGATGCCCACGTGACTATTTTCAACGTTCTATCTTCTCCAGAAGCAGAAATATTGACAAAAAACAAAAAAAAAAATTTTGAAAATCTGGCAAAAATTCTTCTTGCGGTGACGTCAGCAAATGCCCACGAAACCATTTTTAGCGTTCTACCTTCACCAGAAGCAGAGATATTGACAAAAAACGATAAAAAAATTTTTCAAAATCTGGCAACAAATCTTCGTGCGGTGACGTCAGCTGATGCCCACGTGACCATTTTCAGCGTTCTACTTCCACCAGGGCAGAATATTTACAAAAACAAAAAATTTTTTGAAAATCTGGCAAAAATTTTCGTGGTGACGTCAGCAAATGCCCACGTGACCATTTTCAGCGTTCTACCTTCACCAGAAGCAGAGATATTGACAAAAACTTTTTGAAAATCTGGCAACGTAACATTGTGCGGTGACGTCAGCAATGCCCACGTGACTATTTTCAGCGTTCTATCTTCTCCAGAAGCAGAAATATTGACAAAAACGAAAAAATTTTGAAAATCTGGCAACGAATTCGTGCGGTGACGTCAGCAGAAGCCCACGTGACCATTTTCAGCGTTCTACTTCTACCAGAAGCAGAGATATTGACAAAAAACGATAAAAAAGTTTTTCAAAATCTGGCAACGTATCATTGTGCGGTGACGTCAGCAGATGCCCACGTGACCATTCTCAGCGTTCTACCTTCACCAGAAACAAAGATATTGACAAAAAACGATAGAAAAATTTTTCAAAATCTGGCAACGTATCATTGTGCGGTGACGTCAGCAGATGCCCACGTAACTATTTTCAGCGTTCTACCTTCACCAGAAGCAGAGATATTGACAAAAAACAAAAAAATTTTTGAAAATCTGGCAACATATCTCGTGCGGTGACGTCAGCAAATGCCCACGTGACATTTTCAGCGTTTACCTTCACCAGAAGCAGAGATATTGACAAAAACAAAAAATTTTGAAAATCTGGCAATGTATCATTGTGCGGTGACGTCAGCAGATGCCCACGTGACTATTTTCAGCGTTCTACCTTCACCAGAAGCAAAGATATTGACAAAAACAAAAAAAAATTTTTTGAAAATCTGGCAACGTATTATTGTGCGGTTACGTCAGCAGATGCCCACGTGACTATTTTCAGCGTTCTACCTTCACCAGAAGCAGAGATATTGACAAAAACGAAAAAAAATTTTTGAAAATCTGGCAACAAATCTTCGTGCGGTGACGTCAGCTGATGCTTACGTGACCATTTTCAGCGTTCTATTTCTACCAGAAGCAGAGATATTGACAAAAACGAAAAATTTTGAAAATCTGGCAACAAATTTTCGTGCGGTGACGTCAGCTGATGCCCACGTGACTATTTTCAGCGTTCCACCTTCACCAGAAACAAGAATATTGACAAAAAAAAAAAATTTTGAAAATCTGGCAAAAAATCTTCGTGCGGTGACGTCAGCAAATGCCCACGTGACCATTTTCAGCGTTCTACCTTTTCCAGAAGCAGAGATATTGACAAAAAACAAAGAAAAAATTTTTAAATATCTGGCAAAAAATCATCGTGCGGTGACGTCAGCAAATGCCCACGTGACTATTTTCAGCATTCTACATTCTCTAGAGGCAGATTATTGACAAACAAAAAAAATTTTTGAAAATCTGGCAACGTATCATTGTGCGGTGACGTCAGCTGATGTCCACGTGACTATTCAGCGTTCTACCTTCACCAGAAGCAAAGATATGACAAAAACAAAAAAATTTTGAAAATCTGGCAACGAATCTTCGTGCGGTGACGTCAGCAGATGCCCACGTGACAATTTTCAGCGTTCTACCTCCACCAGAAGCAGAGATATTGACAAAACAAAAAAAAATTTTTCAAAATCTGGCAACGTATCATTGTGCGGTGACGTCAGCAGATGCCCACGTGATCATTTTCAGCGTTCTACCCTCACCAGAAGCAGATATTGACAAAAAACGAAAAAAAAATTATTGAAAATCTGGCAAAGAATCATCGTGCGGTTACGTCAGCAGATGCCCACGTGACTATTTTCAGCGTTCTACCTTCACCAGAAGCAGAGATATTGACAAAAAACGAAAAAGAAATTTTTGAAAATCTGGCAACAAATCTTCGTGCGGTGACGTCAGCTGATGCTTACGTGACCATTTTCAGCGTTCTATTTCTACCAGAAGCAGAGATGTTAACAAAAAACGAAAAAAAAATTTTTGAAAATTTGGCAACAAATTTTCGTGCGGTGACGTCAGCTGATGCCCACGTGACTATTTTCAGCGTTCCACCTTCACCAGAAACAAGAATATTGACAAAAAAACAAAAAATTTTGAAAATCTGGCAAAATCTTCGTGCGGTGACGTCAGCAAATGCCCACGTGACCATTTTCAGCGTTCTTCACCAGAAGCAGAGATATTGACAAAAACGATAAAAAATTTTCAAAATCTGGCAACGTATCATTGTTCGGTGACGTCAGCAGATGCCCACGTGACTATTTTCAACGTTCTATCTTCTCCAGAAGCAGAAATATTGACAAAAAACGAAAAAAAAAATTTTGAAAATTTGGCAACAAATCTTCGTGCGGTGACGTCAGCAGATGCCCACGTGACTATTTTCAGCGTTCTACTTCCGCCAGAAACAAAGATACTGACAATAAACAATAAAACAATTTTTCAAAATCTGGCAACGTATCATTGTGCGGTGACGTCAGCAGATGCCCACGTGACTATTTTCAGCGTTCTACCTTAACCAGAAGCAGAGATATTGAAAAAAAACAAAAAAAAAATTTTTGAAAATCTGGCAAAAAATCATCGTGCGGTGACGTCAGCAAATGCTTACGTGACTATTTTCAGCGTTCTATCTTCTTCAAAGGCAGAGATATTGACAAGAAACGAAAAAAAAATTTTTGAAAATCTGGCAACGAATCTTCGTGCGGTGACGTCAGCTGATGTCCACGTGACTATTTTCAGCGTTCTATTTTTACCAGAGGCAAAGATATAGACAAAGAACAAAAAAAATTATTGAAAATCTGGCAACGAATCTTCGTGCGGTGACGTCAGCTGATGCCCACGTGACCATTTTCAGCGTTCTACTTCCACCAAAAGCAGAGATATTGAAAAAAAACGAAAAAAATTTTTGAAAATCTGGCAAAGAATCATCGTGCGGTGACGTCAGCAAATGCCCACGTAACAATTTTCAGCGTTCTACCCTAACGAGAAGCAGAGATATTGACAAAAACAAAAAAACTTTTTGAAAATCTAGCAATGTATCATTGTGCGGTGACGTCAGCTGATGCCCACGTAACTATTTTCAGCGTTCTACTTTCACCAGAAACAAAGATATTGACAAAAAACAAAAAAAAAATTTTGAAAATCTGGCAAAAAATCTTCGTGCGGTGACGTCAGCAAATGCCCACGTGACCATTTTCAGCGTTCTACTTTCACCAGAAGCAGAGATATTGACAAAAAACGATAAAAAAATTTTTCAAAATCTGGCAACGTATCATTGTTCGGTGACGTCAGCAGATGCCCACGTGACTATTTTTAACGTTCTATCTTCTCCAGAAGCAGAAATATTGACAAAAACGAAAAAAATTTTGAAAATCTGGCAAAATTCTTCGTGCGGTGACGTCAGCAAATGCCCACGTGACCATTTTTAGCGTTCTACCTTCACCAGAAGCAGAGATATTGACAAAAAACGATAAAAAAATTTTTCAAAATCTGGCAACAAATCTTTGTGCGGTGACGTCAGCTGATGCCCACGTGACCATTTTCAGCGTTCTACTTTCACCAGCAGAAATATTTAAAAAGACGAAAAAAAAATTTTTGAAAATCTGGCAAAGAATCATCGTGCGGTGACGTCAGCAAATGCTTACGTGACTATTTTCAGCGTTCTATCTTTTCCAAAAACAGAGATATTGACAAAGAACAAAAAAAATTTTTTTGAAAATCTGGCAACGTAACATTGTGCGGTGACGTCAGCAAATGCCCACGTGACTATTTTCAACGTTCTATCTTCTCCAGAAGCAGAAATATTGACAAAAAACGAAAAAAAAATTTTTGAAAATCTGGCAACGAATCTTCGTGCGGTGACATCAGCAGATGCCCACGTAACAATTTTCAGCGTTCTACCTCCACCAGAAGCAGAGATATTGACAAAAAACGATAAAAAAATTTTTCAAAATCTGGCAACGAATCTTCGTGTGGTGACGTCAGCAGATGCCCACGTGACAATTTTCAGCGTTCTACCTTCTCCAGAAGCAGAGATATTGACAAAAAACAAAAAATAAAATTTTTAAATATCTGGCAAAAAATCATCGTGCGGTGACGTCAGCAAATGCCCACGTGACTATTTTCAGCGTTCTACTTCCACCAGAAGCAGAGATATTGACAGAAAACGATAAAAGTTTTTCAAAATCTGGCAACGTATCATTGTGCGGTGACGTCAGCAGATGCCCACGTGACCATTTTCAGCGTTCTACCTTCACCAGAAACAAAGATATAAAAAAAACGATAGAAAAATTTTTCAAAATCTGGCAACGTATCATTGTGCGGTGACGTCAGCAGATGCCCACGTAACTATTTTCAGCGTTCTACCTTCACCAGAAGCAGAGATATTGACAAAAAACAAAAAAAAGAATTTTTGAAAATCTGGCAACATATCTTCGTGCGGTAACGTCAGCAAATGCCCACGTGACAATTTTCAGCGTTTTACCCTAACGAGAAGCAGAGATATTGACAAAAAACAAAAAAAAAACTTTTTGAAAATCTAGCAATGTATCATTGTGCGGTGACGTCAGCTGATGCCCACGTGACTATTTTCAGCGTTCTACCTTCACCAGAGGCAAAGATATTGACAAAAAACGAAAAAAAAATTTTTTTAAATCTGGCAACGTATTATTGTGCGGTTACGTCAGCAGATGCCCACGTGACTATTTTCAGCGTTCTACCTTCACCAGAAGCAGAGATATTGACAAAAAACGAAAAAAATTTTTGAAAATCTGGCAACAAATCTTCGTGCGGTGACGTCAGCTGATGCTTACGTGACCATTTTCAGCGTTCTATTTCTACCAGAAGCAGAGATGTTAACAAAAAACGAAAAAAAAATTTTTGAAAATTTGGCAACAAATTTTCGTGCGGTGACGTCAGCTGATGCCCACGTGACTATTTTCAGCGTTCCACCTTCACCAGAAACAAGAATATTGACAAAAAACAAAAAAAATATTTGAAAATCTGGCAAAAAATCTTCGTGCGGTGACGTCAGCAAATGCCCACGTGACCATTTTCAGCGTTCTACCTTCACCAGAAGCAGAGATATTGACAAAAAACGATAAAAAATTTTTCAAAATCTGGCAACGTATCATTGTGCGGTGACGTCAGCAGATGCCCACGTGACTATTTTCAACGTTCTATCTTCTCCAGAAGCAGAAATATTGACAAAAACGAAAAAAATTTTGAAAATCTGGCAACAAATTCGTGCGGTGACGTCAGCATGCCCACGTGACTATTTTCAGCGTTCTACTTCCACCAGAAACAAAGATATTGACAAAAAACGACAAAAAAATTTTTCAAAATCTGGCAACGTATCATTGTGCGGTGACGTCAGCAGATGCCCACGTGACTATTTTCAGCGTTCTACCTTAACCAGAAGCAGAGATATTGAAAAAAACAAAAAAATTTTGAAAATCTGGCAAAGAATCATCGTGCGGTGACGTCAGCAAATGCTTACGTGACTATTTTCAGCGTTCTATCTTCTCCAAAGGCAGAGATATTGACAAAAAACGAAAAAAGAATTTTTGAAAATCTGGCAACGAATCTTCGTGCGGTGACGTCAGCTGATGTCCACGTGACTATTTTCAGCGTTCTATTTTTACCAGAGGCAAAGATATAGACAAAGAACAAAAAAAATTTTTGAAAATCTGGCAACGAATCTTCGTGCGGTGACGTCAGCTGATGCCCACGTGACCATTTTCAGCGTTCTACTTCCACCAGAAGCAGAGATATTGAAAAAAAACGAAAAAAATTTTTGAAAATCTGGCAAAGAATCATCGTGCGGTGACGTCAGCAAATGCCCACGTAACAATTTTCAGCGTTCTACCCTAACCAGAAGCAGAGATATTGACAAAAAACAAAAAAAAACTTTTTGAAAATCTAGCAATGTATCATTGTGCGGTGACGTCAGCTGATGCCCACGTAACTATTTTCAGCGTTCTACTTTCACCAGAAACAAAGATATTGACAAAAAACAAAAAAAAAATTTTGAAAATCTGGCAAAAATCTCGTGCGGTGACGTCAGCAATGCCCACGTGACCATTTTCAGCGTTCTACCTTCACCAGAAGCAGAGATATTGAAAAAAACGATAAAAAAATTTTTCAAAATCTGGCAACGTATCATTGTGCGGTGACGTCAGCAGATGCCCACGTGACTATTTTCAGCGTTCTATCTTCTCCAGAAGCAGAAATATTGACAAAACGAAAAAAATTTTGAAAATCTGGCAAAATTCTTCTGCGGTGACGTCAGCAAATGCCCACGTGACCATTTTCAGCGTTCTACCTCACCAGAAGCAGAGATATTGACAAAAAACGATAAAAAAATTTTTCAAAATCTGGCAACAAATCTTCGTGCGGTGACGTCAGCTGATGCCCACGTGACCATTTTCAGCGTTCTACTTCCACCAGGAGCAGAAATATTTAAAAAAAACGAAAAAAAAATTTTTGAAAATCTGGCAAAAAATTTTCGTGCGGTGACGTCAGCAAATGCCCACGTGACCATTTTCAGCGTTCTACCTTCACCAGAAGCAGAGATATTGACAAAAAACAAAAAAAATTTTTTTGAAAATCTGGCAACGTAACATTGTGCGGTGACGTCAGCAAATGCCCACGTGACTATTTTCAACGTTCTATCTTCTCCAGAAGCAGAAATATTGACAAAAACGAAAAAAATTTTGAAAATCTGGCAACGAATCTTCGTGCGGTGACGTCAGCAGATGCCCACGTGACCATTTTCAGCGTTCTACTTCCACCAGAAGCAGAGATATTGACAAAAAACGATAAAAAAATTTTTGAAAATCTGGCAACGAATCTTCGTGCGGTGACGTCAGCAGATGCCCACGTGACCATTTTCAGCGTTCTACCTTCTCCAGAAGCAGAGATATTGACAAAAAACAAAAAATAAAATTTTTAAATATCTGGCAAAAAATCATCGTGCGGTGACGTCAGCAAATGCCCACGTGACTATTTTCAGCGTTCTACTTCCACCAGAAGCAGAGATATTGACAAAAAACGATAAAAAAGTTTTTCAAAATCTGGCAACGTATCATTGTGCGGTGACGTCAGCTGATGCCCACGTGACTATTTTCAGCGTTCTACCTTCACCAGAAACAAAGATATTGACAAAAAACAAAAAAAAACTTTTGAAAATCTGGCAACAAATTTTCGTGCGGTGACGTCAGCAAATGCCCACGTGACCATTTTCAGCGTTCTACCTTCACCAGAAGCAAAGATATTGACAAAAAACGATAAAAAAATTTTTCAAAATCTGGCAACGTATCATTGTGCGGTGACGTCAGCAGATGCCCACGTGACTATTTTCAGCGTTCTACCTTCACCAGAGGCAGAGATATTGACAAAAAACGAAAAAGAAATTTTTGAAAATCTGGCAACAAATCTTCGTGCGGTGACGTCAGCAAATGCCCACGTGACCATTTTCAGCGTTCTACCTTCTCCAGAAGCAGAGATATTGACAAAAACAAGAAAAATTTTAAAATCTGGCAAAAATCATCGTGCGGTGACGTCAGCAAATGCCCACGTGACTATTTTCAGCGTTCTACTTCTCAGAAGCAGAATATTGACAAAAACAAAAAATTTTTGAAAATCTGGCAACGAATCTTCGTGCGGTGACGTCAGCAGATGCCCACGTGACTATTTTCAGCGTTCTACCTTCACGAGAAGCAAAGATATTGACAAAAAACAAAAAAAGAATTTTTGAAAATCTGGCAACAAATTTTCGTGCGGTGACGTCAGCAGATGTCCACGTGACCATTTTCAGCGTTCTACTTCCACCAGAAGCAGAAATATTGAAAAAACGAAAAATTTTTGAAAATCTGGCAAAGAATCATCGCGGTGACGTCAGCAAATGCCCACGTGACTATTTTCAGCGTTCTATCTTTTCCAGAAGCAGAGATATTGACAAAAACAAAAAATTTTTTTGAAAATCTGGCAACGTAACATTGTGCGGTGACGTCAGCAGATGCCCACGTGACTATTTTCAGCGTTCTACCTTCACCAGAAGCAGAGATATTGACAAAAACGAAAAAAAATTTTTGAAAATCTGGCAAAAATCATCGTGCGGTGACGTCAGCAAATGCCCACGTGACTATTTTCAGCGTTCTACACTCCAGAGGCAGAGATATTGACAAAAAACAATAAAAAAAATTTTGAAAATCTGGCAAAAAATTATCGTGCGGTGACGTCAGCAGATGCCCACGTGACCATTTTCAGCGTTTTACATCCGCCAGAAACAAAATACTGACAATAAACGATAGAAAAATTTTTCAAAATCTGGCAACGTATCATTGTGCGGTGACGTCAGCAGATGCCCACGTAACTATTTTCAGCGTTCTACCTTCACCAGAAGCAGAGATATTGACAAAAAACGAAAAATAAAATTTTGAAAATCTGGCAACAAATCTTTGTGCGGTGACGTCAGCTGATGCCCACGTGACCATTTTCAGCGTTCTACTTCCACCAGAAGCAGAGATATTGACAAAACAAAAAAAATTTTTAAAATCTGGCAAAAATCATCGTGCGGTGACGTCAGCAAATGCCCACGTGACTATTTTCAGCGTTCTACATTCTCCAGAGGCAGATATTGACAAAAAACAAAAAAATTTTTTGAAAATCTGGCAACGTATCATTGTGCGGTGACGTCAGCTGATGCCCACGTGACCATTTTCAGCGTTCTACTTCCACCAGAAGCAGAGATATTGACAAAAAACGATAAAAAAATTTTTCAAAATTTGGTAACGTATCATTGTGCGGTGACGTCAGCTGATGCCCACGTGACCATTTTTAGCGTTCTACTTCACCAGAAGCAGAGATATTGAAAAACGAAAAAAATTTTTGAAAATTTGGCAAAGAATCATCGTGCGGTGACGTCAGCAAATGCCCACGTGACTATTTTCAGCGTTTTAACTTCACCAGAAGCAAAGATATTGACAAAAAACGAAAAAATAATTTTTGAAAATCTGGCAACAACAAATTCGTGCGGTGACGTCAGCAGATGCCCACGTGACCATTTTCAGCGTTCTATTTCCACCAGAAGCAGAGATATTAACAAAAACGAAAATTTTTGAAAATCTGGCAACAAATCTTCGTGCGGTGACGTCAGCTGATGCCCACGTGACTATTTTCAGCGTTCTACCTTCACCAGAGGCAGAGATATTGACAAAAAACAAAAAAATTTTTGAAAATCTGGCAACAATCTGTGCGGTGACGTCAGCAAATGCCCACGTGACTATTTTCAGCGTTCTACCTTCACCAGAAGCAGAGATATTGACAAAAACGAAAAAAATTTTTAAAATCTGGCAAAAATCATCGTGCGGTGACGTCAGCAGATGCCCACGTGACTATTTTCAGCGTTCTACATTCACCAGAGGCAGAGATATTGACAAAAACAAAAAAATTTTTGAAAATCTGGCAACGTATCATTGTGCGGTGACGTCAGCAGATGCCCACGAAACATTTTCAGCGTTCTACCTTCACCAGAAGCAGAGATATTGACAAAAACAAAAAAATTTTTGAAAATCTGGCAACGTAACATCTTCGTGGTGACGTCAGCAAATGCCCACGTGACTATTTTCAGCGTTCTATCTTCCAGAGGCAGAGATATT
>NW_027228863.1:5000-12262 GCF_019399895.1 Cardiocondyla obscurior | reverse complement strand
ACCAAGAACGGCCATGCACCACCACCCACCGAATCAAGAAAGAGCTATCAATCTGTCAATCCTTCCGGTGTCTGGGCCTGGTGAGGTTTCCCGTGTTGAGTCACCTAAGCCGCAGGCTCCACTCCTGGTGGTGCCCTTCCGTCAATTCCTTTAAGTTTCAGCTTTTGCAACCATACTTCCCCTGAACCCAAAGCTTTGGTTTCCTGGAAGCTGCCCGCCGAGTCATCGGAGGAACTTCGGCGGATCGCTAGCTGGCATCGTTTATGGTTAGAACTAGGGCGGTATTCGATCGCCTTCGAACCTCTAACTTTCGTTCTTGATTAATGAAAACATTTTTTGGCAAATGCAGCTTCTGTCCGTCTTGCGACGATCCAAGAATTTCACCTCTAACGTCGCAATACGAATGACCCCATCTGTCCCTATTAATCATTACCTCGGGGTTCCGAAAACCAACAAAATAGAACCGAGGTCCTATTCCATTATTCCATGCACGCAGTATTCAGGCGAGGATAGCCTGCTTTAAGCACTCTAATTTGTTCAAAGTAAACGTACCGGCCCGACTCGACACTCAGTAAAGAGCACCGCGACGGGATATTAGTTTGGGCGGCCTCTCGCGGGGCTAAGCCCACCGGTAGGACGTCCCACATCACGCCAGTTAAACACCGCGAGCGGTGAACCGACGGTGTGCGACACAGATTCAACTACGAGCTTTTTAACCGCAACAACTTTAATATACGCTATTGGAGCTGGAATTACCGCGGCTGCTGGCACCAGACTTGCCCCTCCAATGGATCCTCGTTAAAGGATTTAAAGTGTACTCATTCCGATTACGGGGCCTCGGATGAGTCCCGTATCGTTATTTTTCGTCACTACCTCCCCGTGCCGGGAGTAGGTAATTTGCGCGCCTGCTGCCTTCCTTGGATGTGGTAGCCGTTTCTCAGGCTCCCTCTCCGGAATCGAACCCTGATTCCCCGTTACCCGTTACAACCATGGTAGGCGCAGAACCTACCATCGACAGTTGATAAGGCAGACATTTGAAAGATGCGTCGCCGGTGCTAGGACCGTACGATCAGCACAAAGTTATTCAGAGTCGCCAAAATAAACGGTGGACGCACGGAGATCCGCACGCCACCGATTGGTTTTGATCTAATAAAAGCGTCCCTTCCATCACTGGTCGGGACTCTGTTTTGCATGTATTAGCTCTAGAATTACCACAGTTATCCAAGTAAATGTGGGTACAATCTAATGAACCATAACTGATTTAATGAGCCATTCGCGGTTTCACCATTCGGCATGCACTGAGACATGCATGGCTTAATCTTTGAGACAAGCATATGACTACTGGCAGGATCAACCAGGGAGCTTCGTGTGTGCGATCGCGGTTACTCGCGGTGGAGCAACGCGAAAGACAACGCTACGCTGCTACGGACACTCCGCGAGGAAGAGCCGTGCGCGTTTCGTGTGTCGTTAATGCCGCCGGAACTTTTCGAGCCGGTCGACGGACACGCTTTTCGTATTTATATATACCTTAACGGTATGAAAGATCAAATTTTGTTCTCATTCACCCATAACAGCGGCTTGTAAGGCCGCTTAGCCCTGACGCTAGACCGATCCGATCTGAGACGTCGTGGAGCACCAGCCTGTTCAACGGTGCCAGCGGTGAGAACACCGAGGCACCGGTTGAAAATTATTTCGCTACGGCGTACAGAAGCGGGAACGGCGACATCGTCAAAGATCTCGCCGAAACCGACACTCGTATCCGTGGAGTTGATGTTCGGTGCGCAACGATACGTCCGCACGCTTGCTCGGAAGCGAGGGACGATCGCGCGTCCAACACGGTGCGCGCCACATATGAGCCATTCGGTCTCTCGACACCGACTCGTGGCAATGCTGTGTCTTATAGTACCGAACCGGGCGGCCGGGCGGTCGGCGACGCACGGTCTAACGCACGGCGGTATATGGGCGAAACCTGCGAAATTTCGACGCCTCGAGGACTTAGCCGCTGCGTCGTACGTAGTTATTTACGCAAAAGTCCTCGAGCCTCGTGTTGCTTTCGGCAAGTAGTTACCCACGGACAGCTCGAACGGCAAAGTACTCGAGCTCGTATCGTTTCGGCTCGATTTACCAACGCCTTCGATTTTCGACTTTGGTGTCGAAACGATCGCCGAGAGCCCGGCGCACATTTGGCCGAATGTCGGCAACACGCCCGAACGATCTCAAAAAGAGAACCAAAGTTCTCGTAGTAAGCGCGAGGCTAAATTCTCTCAAAAAGCGTTCTAGTGCGAACGACACTTTTGTACGCACCGCAGTGCTTCGTCGAGCTCGGTTATACATACGCCGTAACGCTACGGTACGACCAGACCGAGAGCTCGCATGCATCGTGTTGTGCACGAGTCGCCGCAGCGACACCTCTACAGTACCGAACCGAGCGGCCGGGCGGTCGGCGACGCACGGTCTAACGCACGGCGGTATATGGGCGCCGGCGGTGAAATTTCGACGCCGCGCGGACTTAGCTGCTGCGGCGCACGGTAGTTACCTCCGCGTCAAAGATCTCGAGCTCCGTGTTGTTTACGGCTCGGAGGTACGTACGGACCGCACGAACGGCAGAGTCCTCGAGATACAAAATTTCTTCGTCAAGTATTCACCAATTCCTTCGCTATCCGGCCTCGAAACGATCGCTTGGCGCACAATTGGCCGAATGTCGGCAAGACGCCCGAACGCTCTCGAAAAAGAGAACCGAAATTTTCGCACTCAGCGCAGTGCAAAACACTTTAAAATCTCTCTCGAGCGAAAGACACTTTCGTACGCACCGCAGTGCTTCGCCGAGCTCGGTTATACATACGCCGTAACGCTACGGTACGACCAGACCGAGAGCTCGCATGCATCGTGTTGTGCACGAGTCGCCTCAGCGACGACACCTCTTACAGTACCGAACCGAGCGGCCGGGCGGTCGGCGACGCACGGTCTAACGCACGGCGGTATATGGGCGCCGGCGGTGAAATTTCGACGCCGCGCGGACTTAGCCGCTGCGCGCGGTAGTTACCTCCGCGTCAAAGATCTCGAGCCCCGTGTTGTTTTACGGCTCGGAGGTACGTACGGACCGCACGAACGGCAGAGTCCTCGAGATACAAAATTTCTTCGTCAAGTATTCACCAATTCCTTCGCTATCCGGCCTCGAAACGATCGCCGAGAGCTTGGCGCACATTTGGCCGAATGTCGGCAAGACGCCCGAAAGATCTCAAAAAGAGAACCAAAGTTCTCGTAGTAAGCGCGAAGCTATTCTTCAAAAGCGTTCTAGTGCGAACGACACTTTTGTACGCACCGCAGTGCTTCGCCGAGCTCGGTTATACATACGCCGTAACGCTACGGTACGACCAGACCGAGAGCTCGCATGCACCGTGTTGTGCACGAGTCGCCGCAGCGACGACACCTCTTACAGTACCGAACCGAGCGGCCGGGCGGTCGGCGACGCACGGTCTAACGCACGGCGGTATATGGGCGCCGGCGGTGAAATTTCGACGCCGCGCGGACTTAGCCGCTGCGGCGCACGGTAGTTACCTCCGCGTCAAAGATCTCGAGCTCCGTGTTGTTTTACGGCTCGGAGGTACGTACGGACCGCACGAACGGCAGAGTCCTCGAGATACAAAATTTCTTCGTCACGTATTCACCAATTCCTTCGCTATCCGGCCTCGAAACGATCGCCGAGAGCTTGGCGCACATTTGGCCGAATGTCGGCAAGACGCCCGAAAGATCTCAAAAAGAGAACCAAAGTTCTCGTAGTAAGCGCGAAGCTAAATTCTCTCAAAAGCGTTCTAGTGCGAACGACACTTTTGTACGCACCGCAGTGCTTCGCCGAGCTCGGTTATACATACGCCGTAACGCTACGGTACGACCAGACCGAGAGCTCGCATGCACCGTGTTGTGCACGAGTCGCCGCAGCGACGACACCTCTTACAGTACCGAACCGAGCGGCCGGGCGGTCGGCGACGCACGGTCTAACGCACGGCGGTATATGGGCGCCGGCGGTGAAATTTCGACGCCGCGCGGACTTAGCCGCAGCGAAGTCCGCGAGCCTCGTGTTGCTTTTACCACGTAGTTACTTCCGAGCGGTCCGACCGTCAAAGTTCGCGAGCCTCGTGTTGCTTTTGGAACGTAGTTACCCGAGCGGTTTGATCGGCAAAGTACGCGAGCCCGTGTTGCTTTTTACCACGTAGTTACTTCCGAGCGGTCCGACCGTCAAAGTCCGCGAGCCTCGTGTTGCTGGCTCGGAGTTACTTCCGCGCGGTCCTAGCGGCAAAGTACGCGAGCCTCGTGTTGCTTTCGGGTCGGAGTTACTTCCGCGCGGTCCGATCGGCAAAGTACGCGAGCCCCGTGTTGCTTTCGGCTTGGAGTTACTTCCGCGCGGTCCTAGCGGCAAAGTACGCGAGCCTCGTGTTGCTTTGGCTCGGAGCTCCGCGCGGTCCTAGCGGCAAAGTACGCGAGCCTCGTGTTGCTTTCGGCTCGGAGTTACTTCCGCGCGGTCCGATCGGCAAAGTACGCGAGCCTCGTGTTGCTTTCGGCTCGGAGTTACTTCCGCGCGGTCCGAGCGGCAAAGTACGCGAGCCTGCTTTCGGCTCGGAGTTACTTCCGCGCGGTCCTAGCGGCAAAGTACGCGAGCCTCGTGTTGCTTTGCCGGAGTTACCCGAGCGGTCCTAGCGAAAGTACGCGAGCCTCGTGTTGCTTTCGGCTCGGAGTTACTTCCGCGCGGTCCTAGCGGCAAAGTACACGAGCCTCGTGTTGCTTTCGGCTCGGAGTTACTTCCGAGCGGTCCGACCGTCAAAGTCCGCGAGCCTCGTGTTGCTTTCGGCTCGGAGTTACTTCCGCGCGGTCCTAGCGGCAAAGTACGCGAGCCTCGTGTTGCTTTCGGCTCGGAGTTACTTCCGCGCGGTCCTAGCGGCAAAGTACGCGAGCCTCGTGTTGCTTTCGGCTCGGAGTTACTTCCGCGCGGTCCGATCGGCAAAGTACGCGAGCCTCGTGTTGCTTTCGGCTCGGAGTTACTTCCGCGCGGTCCGAGCGGCAAAGTACGCGAGCCTCGTGTTGCTTTCGGCTCGGAGTTACTTCCGCGCGGTCCTAGCGGCAAAGTACGCGAGCCTCGTGTTGCTTTCGGCTCGGAGTTACTTCTGCGCGGTCCTAGCGACAAAGTACGCGAGCCTCGTGTTGCTTTCGGCTCGGAGTTACTTCCGCGCGGTCCGATCGGCAAAGTACGCGAGCCTCGTGTTGCTTTCGGCTCGGAGTTACTTCCGAGCGGTCCGACCGTCAAAGTCCGCGAGCCTCGTGTTGCTTTCGGCTCGGATTTGCTTCCGCGCGGTCCTAGCGGCAAAGTACGCGAGCCTCGTGTTGCTTTCGGGTCGGAGTTACTTCCGCGCGGTCCGATCGGCAAAGTACGCGAGCCTCGTGTTGCTTTCGGCTCGGAGTTACTTCCGCGCGGTCCTAGCGGCAAAGTACGCGAGCCTCGTGTTGCTCGGGAGTTACTTCCGCGCGGTCCGATCGGCAAAGTACGCGAGCCTCGTGTTGCTTTCGGCTTGGAGTTACTTCCGCGCGGTCCTAGCGGCAAAGTACGCGAGCCTCGTGTTGCTTTCGGCTCGGAGTTACTTCCGCGCGGTCCTAGCGGCAAAGTACGCGAGCCTCGTGTTGCTTTCGGCTCGGAGTTACTTCCGCGCGGTCCGATCGGCAAAGTACGCGAGCCTCGTGTTGCTTTCGGCTCGGAGTTACTTCCGCGCGGTCCTAGCGGCAAAGTACGCGAGCCTCGTGTTGCTTTCGGCTTGTAGCTACTTTCGAGCGGTTCGGACAACAAAGTCCGCGAGCCCTGTGTTACTACTGCTCGGGGCTGCTTCCGAACGTTTCGGGCAATCAACTTTTTGTTCTCCGTATTGTTTTTTTAAGCTATCTTAGCTATTTTCTCGTAAAAGTTAAATTTTCGCGTTTTGTGCTGTTTTTTCGAGCTCTCTGCTGGCGATCGTCTATGTTCTTAAATCTCGTGTTATTTTCTTGAGCGCTTCGTAATTTCGGCCGACGAGCGGCTAAGTTTACGAGTTTTGTGTTGCTTTCTGCACGTAGTTACTTCCGAGCGGTCCGACCGTCAAAGTACGCGAGCCTCGTGTTGCTTTCGGCTCGGAGTTACTTTCGCGCGGTCCTAGCGACAAAGTACGCGAGCCTCGTGTTGCTTTCGGCTCGGAGTTACTTCCGCGCGGTCCGATCGGCAAAGTACGCGAGCCTCGTGTTGCTTTCGGCTCGGAGTTATTCCCGCGCGGTCCTAGCGGCAAAGTACGCGAGCCTCGTGTTGCTTTCGGCTCGGAGTTACTTCCGCGCGGTCCTAGCGGCAAAGTACGCGAGCCTCGTGTTGCTTTCGGCTCGTAGCTACTTTCGAGCGGTTCCGACAACAAAGTCCGCGAGCCCTGTGTTACTACTGCTCGGGGCTGCTTCCGAACGTTTCGGGCAATCAACTTTTTGTTCTCCGTATTGTTTTTTAAGCTATCTTAGCTATTTTCTCGTAAAAGTTAAATTTTCGCGTTTTGTGCTGTTTTTCGAGCTCTCTGCTGGCGATCGTCTATGTTCTTAAATCTCGTGTTATTTTCTTGAGCTCTTCGTAATTTCGGCCGACGAGCGGCTAAGTTTACGAGTTTTGTGTTGCATTCTGCACGTAGTTACTTCCGAGCGGTCCGACCGTCAAAGTACGCGAGCCTCGTGTTGCTTTCGGCTCGGAGTTAGTTCCGCGCGGTCCTAGCGACAAAGTACGCGAGCCTCGTGTTGCTTTCGGCTCGGAGTTACTTCCGCGCGGTCCTAGCGACAAAGTACGCGAGCCTCGTGTTGCTTTCGGCTCGGAGTTACTTCCGCGCGGTTCGATCGGCAAAGTACGCGAGCCTCGTGTTGCTTTCGGCTTTGAGTTACTTCCGCGCGGTCCTAGCGGCAAAGTACGCGAGCCTCGTGTTGCTTTCGGCTCGGAGTTACTTCCGCGCTGTCCGATCGGCAAAGTACGCGAACCTCGTGTTGCTACTGCTCGGGGCTGCTTCCGAACGTTTCGGGCAAATAACTTATCGTTCTCCGTAATGTTTTTTTGAGGTATCTGAGTTCTTATATTGTGGCAGGATAAATTTTCGCGATTTGTGCTGTGTTTTCGAGCTCTCTAAGCTGTCGGCCGGCGGAGAGGCAAAGTCCCCGAGCCTCGTGTTGCTTTCTCGAGCTCTCTAAACTGTAGGCCGACGGAGTGGCAAAGTCCCCGAGCC
>NW_027228862.1:0-13170 GCF_019399895.1 Cardiocondyla obscurior | reverse complement strand
TCGTTTTTTGTCAATATCTCTGTTTCTGGTGAAGGTAGAACGCTGAAAATGGTCACGGGCATCTGCTGACGTCACCGCACGACGTCACGTGGTCAGATTTTAAAAAATTTTTTTGTTTTTCGTCAATATCTTCTGCCTGGAGGGGTAAGACGCTGAAATGGTCACGTGAGCATCTGCTGACGTCACCGCACGACGTCACGTGGTCAGATTTTCAAAAATTTCTTTTTGTTTTTTGTCAATATCTCTGCTTCTGGTAGAAGTAAAACGCTGAAAATGGTCACGTGGGCATCTGCTGACGTCACCGCACGAAGATTCGTTGCCAGATTTTCAAAAAATTATTTTTTTGTTTTTTGTCAATATTTTGCCTCTGGTGAAGGTAGAACGCTGAAAATAGTCACGTGGGCATTTGCTGACGTCACCGCACGAAGATTCGTTGGTAGATTTTTAAAAAATTTTTTTCGTTTTTTGTCAATATCTCTGCCTCTGGTGAAAATAGAACGCTGAAAATAGTCACGTGAGCATCTGCTGACGTCACCGCACAATGATACGTTGTCAGATTTTGAAAAATTTTTTTTCGTTTTTTGTCAATATCTCTGCCTCTGGTGAAAATAGAACGCTGAAAATAGTCACGTGAGCATCTGCTGACGTCACCGCACAATAATTTTTTGCCAGATTTTCAAAATTTTTTTTTTCGTTTTTTGTCAATGTCTCTGCCTCTGAAGAAGATAGAACGCTGAAAATAGTCACGTAAGCATTTGCTGACGTCACCGCACGATGATCTTTGTTAGATTTTCAAAAATTTTTTTTCGTTTTTTGTCAATATTTCTGCTTTTGGTGAAGGTAGAACGCTGAAAATGGTCACGTGGGCATCTGCTGACGTCACTGCACGACATCACGTGATAATATTTTCAAAATTTCTTTCGTTTTTCGTCAATATCTTTGCCTTTGAAAAGGTAGGACGCTAAAAATGGTCACGTAGGCATCTGCTGACGTCACCGCACGACGTAAAGTGGTCATATTTAAAAAAAATTTTTTTATGTTTTTCGTCAATATCTTCGCCCTTGGAGGGAGTAGGACGCTAAAAATGGTCACGTGGGCATTTGCTGACGTCACCGCACGACGTCACGTGATCAGATTAAAAAAAATTTTTTTTTTGTTTTTCGTCAATATCTTCGCCTTTGGAGAAAGTAAAACGCAAAAATAATCACGTGGGCATCTGCTGACGTCACCGCACGATGTCACGTGGTCAGATTTTCAAAAATTTCTCTTTCGTTTTTCGTCAATATCTTTGCCCCTGGAAAAGGTAAAACGCTAAAAATGGTCACGTGGGCATCTGCTGACGTCACCACACGACGTCACGTGGTTAAACTTTCAAAAATTTTTTTTTTGTTTTTCGTCAATATCTTTGCCTCTGAAAGGAGTAGGACGCTGAAAATGGTCACGTGGGCATCTGCTGTCGTCACCGCACGACGTTACGTGGTCAGATTTTCAAAAACTTCTTTTTTGTTTTTCGTTAATATCTCCGCCTCTGGAGGGGGTAGGACGCTAAAAATTTTCACGTGGGCATGTTCTGACGTCACCGCACGACGTCACGTGGTCAAATTAAAAAAAATTTTTTTTTCGTTTTTTGTCAATATTTTTGCCTCTAGAGAATGTAGAACGCTGAAAATAGTCACGTGGGCATTTTCTGACGTCACCGCACGATGATTCTTTGCTAGATTTTCAAAAAATTTTTTTTCGTTTTTTGTCAATATCTCTGCTTCTGGTAAAAATTGAACGCTGAAAATGGTCACGTGAGCATCTGCTGACGTCACCGCACAATGATACGTTGTTAGATTTTGAAAAATTTTTTTATCGTTTTTTGTCAATATCTCTGCTTCTGGTGAAGGTAGAACGCTGAAAATTGTCACGTGGGCATCTGCTGACGTCACCGCACGACGTCACGTGGTCAGATTTTCAAAAAATTTTTTTTTGTTTTTCGTCAATATCTCCGTGCCTGGAGGGGGTAAGACGTTGAAAATGGTCACGTGAGCATCTGCTGACGTCACCGCACGACGTCACGTGGTCAGATTTTCAAAAATTTCTTTTTGTTTTTTGTCAATATCTCTGCTTCTGGTAGAAGTAAAACGCTGAAAATGGTCACGTGGGCATCTGCTGACGTCACCGCACGAAGATTCGTTGCCAGATTTTCAAAAAATTATTTTTTGTTTTTTGTCAATATTTCTGTTTCTGGTGAAAGTAGAACGCTGAAAATAGTCACGTGGGCTCTGCTGGCGTCACCGCACGAAGATTCGTTGCCAAATTTTCAAACATTTTTTTTTCGTTTTTTGTCAATATCTCTGCTTCTGGTAAAAATTGAACGCTGAAAATGGTCACGTGAGCATCTGCTGACGTCACCGCACAATGATACGTTGTTAGATTTTGAAAAATTTTTTTATCGTTTTTTGTCAATATCTCTGCTTCTGGTAAAAATAGAACGCTGAAAATGGTTACGTGGGCATCTGCTGACGTCACCGCACAACGTCACGTGGTCAGATTTTCAAAAACTTTTTTTTCGTTTTTCGTCAACATCTTTGCCCCTGGAGGGGTTAAGACGCTAAAAATGGTCACGTGGGCATTTGCTGACGTCACCGCACAACGTCACGTGATCAGATTAAAAAAAATTTTTTTTTTGTTTTTCGTCAATATCTTCGCCTTTGGAGAAAGTAAAACGCTAAAAATAATCACGTTGGCATCTGCTGACGTCACCGCACGATGTCACGTGGTCAGATTTTCAAAATTTCTTTCGTTTTTCGTCAATATCTTTGCCCCTGGAAAGGTAAAACGCTAAAATGGTCACGTGGGCATCTGCTGACGTCACCACACGACGTCACGTGGTTAAATTTTCAAAAATTTTTTTTTTCGTTTTTCGTCAATATCTTTGCCTCTGGAAATAGTAGGACGCTGAAAATGGTCACGTGAGCATCTGCTGTCGTTACCGCACGACGTTACGTGGTCAGATTTTCAAAACTTTTTGTTTTTCGTTAATATCTCCGCCTCTGGAGGGGGTAAGACGCTAAAAATTATCACGTGGGCATGTTCTGACGTCACCGCACGACGTCACGTGGTCAAATTAAAAAAATTTTTTTCGTTTTTTGTCAATATTTTTGCCTCTAGAGAATGTAGAACGCTGAAAATAGTCACGTGGGCTCTGCTGGCGTCACCGCACGAAAATTTGTTGCCAAATTTTAAAAAATTTTTTTTTTGTTTTTTGTCAATATTTCTGCTTTTGGTAAAAATTGAACGCTGAATATGGTCACGTGAGCATCTGCTGACGTCACCGCACAATGATACGTTGTCAGATTTTGAAAAATTTTTTTATCGTTTTTTGTCAATATCTCTGCTTCTGGTAAAAATAAAACGCTGAAAATTGTTACGTGGGCATCTGCTGACGTCACCGCACGATGATTTTTTGCCAGTTTTCAAAATTTTTTTTTTGTTTTTTGTCAATATCTCTGCCTCTAAAGAATGTTGAACGCTGAAAATAGTCACGTGGGCATCTTCTGACGTCACCGCACGATGATTCTTTGCTAGATTTTCAAAAAATTTTTTTTCGTTTTTTGTCAATATTTCTGCTTTTGGTGAAGGTAGAACGCTGAAAATGGTCACGTGGGCATCTGCTGACGTCACTGCACGACATCACGTGATAATATTTTCAAAAATTTCTTTTTCGTTTTTCGTCAATATCTTTGCCTTTGAAGAAGGTAGGACGCTAAAAATGGTCACGTAGGCATCTGCTGACGTCACCGCACGACGTAAAGTGGTCATATTTAAAAAAAATTTTTTTATGTTTTTCGTCAATATCTTCGCTTTTGGAGGGAGTAGGACGCTAAAAATGGTCACGTGGGCATTTGCTGACGTCACCGCACGACGTCACGTGATCAAAATTTTTTTTTTTTTCGTCAATATCTTCGCCTTTGGAGAAAGTAAAACGCTAAAAATAATCACGTGGGCATCTGCTGACGTCACCGCACGATGTCACGTGGTCAGATTTTCAAAATTTCTCTTTTTTTCGTCAATATCTTTGCCCCTGGAAAAGGTAAAACGCTAAAAATGGTCACGTGGGCATCTGCTGACGTCACCACACGACGTCACGTGGTTAAATTTCAAAATTTTTTTGTTTTTCGTCAATATCTTTGCCTCTGAAAGGAGTAGGACGCTGAAAATGGTCACGTGAGCATCTGCTGTCGTTACCGCACGACGTCACGTGGTCAGATTTTCAAAAATTTTTTTTTCGTTTTTCGTCAATATCTCCGTTTCTGGAGAAGGTAGAACGCTGAAAATTATCACGTGGGCATCTTTTGACGTAACCGCACGACATCACGTAATCATATTTTCAAAAATTTTTTTTTTATTTTTTGTCAATATCATCGCTCCTGGAGAAAGTAGGACGCTAAAAATGGTCACGTGGGCATCTGCTGACGTCACCGCACGACGTCACGTGGTCAGATTTTCAAATATATTTTTTATTTTCGTCAATATCTTTGCCTTTGGAAAAGGTAGGACGCTTAAAATGGTCACGTGGGCATCTGCTGACGTCACCGCACGACGTCACGTAATCTGATTTTCAAAAATTTTTTTTTCGTTTTTCGTCAATATCTTCGCTTCTGAAGGGGGTAGGACGCTAAAAATGGTCACGTGGGCATCTGCTGACGTCACCGCACGACGTCACGTGGTCAGATTTTCAAATTTTTTTTGTTTTTTGTCAATATCTTTGCCCTGAGAAGGTAGGACGCAAAAATGGTCACGGGCATCTGCTGACGTCACCGCACGACGTCACGTGGTCAGATTTTCAAAATTTTTTTTCGTTTTTCGTCAATATCTTCGCCCCTGGAAGGTAGAACGCTGAAAATGGTCACGTGGGCATCTGCTGACGTCACCGCACGACGTCACGTGGTCAGATTTTCAAAAATTTTTTTTGGTTTTTGTCAATATCTTCGCCCCTGAAAGGTAAAACGCTGAAAATGGTCACGTGGACATCTGCTGACGTCACCGCACGACGTACGTAGTCAGATTTTCAAAAATTTTTTTGTTTTTGTCAATATCTTTGCTTCTGAAGGGGATAGGACGCTAAAAATGATCACGTGGGCATCTGCTGACGTCACCGCACGACGTCACGTGGTCAAATTTTCAAAAATTTCTTTTTCGTTTTTCGTCAATATTTTCGCCCTTGGAAAGGGTAGGACGCTAAAAAAGGTCACGTGGGCATCTGCTGACGTCACCGCACATCACGTCGTCAAAATTTTTTTTTGTTTTTCGTCATTATCTTCGCTTCTGAAAAAGGTAGGACGCTAAAAATGATCACGTGGGCATCTGCTGACGTCATCGCACGACGTCACGTGGTCAAATTATCAAAAATTTTTTTTTCGTTTTTTGTCAACATCTTTGCCCCTGGAAAAAATAGGACGCTAAAAATGGTCACGTGGGCATCTGCTGACGTCACCGCACGACGTCACGTGGTCAGATTTTCAAAAATTATTTTTTTGTTTTTCGTCAATATCTTCGCTTCTGAAGAAGGTAGGACGCTAAAAATGATCACGTGGGCATCTGCTGACGTCACCGCACAACGTCACGTGGTCAGATTTTCAAAAATTTTTTTTTTTGTTTTTCGTCAATATTTTCGCCCCTGGAAAGGGTAGGACGCTAAGAATGGTCACGTGGGCATCTGCTGACGTCACCGCACGACGTCACGTGGTCAGATTTTCAAAAATTTTTTTTGTTTTTCGTCAATATCTCTGCTTTGAAGGTAGAACGCTAAAAATGATCACGTGGGCATCTGCTGACGTCACCGCACAACGTCACGTGGTCAGATTTTCAAAATTTTTTTTTGTTTTTCGTCAATATTTTCGCCCTGGAAAAGTAGAACGCTAAAATGGTCACGTGCATCTGCTGACGTCACCGCACGACGTCACGTGGTCAGATTTAAAAAATTTTTTTCGTTTTTCGTCAATATCTTCGCCCTTGGAAGGTAGAACGCTGAAAATGGTCACGTGGGCATCTGCTGACGTCACCGCACGACGTCACGTGGTCAGATTTTCAAAAATTTTTTTTTTTTGGTTTTTCGTCAATATTTTCGCCCCTGGAGGAGGTAGGACGGTAAGAATGGTCACGTGGGCATCTACTTACGTCACCGCACAACGTCACGTGGTCAGATTTTCAAATATTTTTTTTTTGTTTTTTGTCAATATCTTTGCCCCTGGAGGGGGTAGGACGCAAAAAATGGTCACGTGGGCATCTGCTGACGTCACCGCACGACGTCACGTGGTCAGATTAAAAAAAATTTTTTTTTTGTTTTTTGTCAATATCTTTGCCCTTGGAAAGAGTAGGACGCTAAAAATGGTCACGTGGGCATCTGCTGACGTCACTGCACGACGTCACGTGGTCCAGATTTTCAAAATTTTTTTTTTTTGTTTTTCTTTATGTCATTATTCGCCCCTGGAAGGTAGGACGCTGAAAATGGTCACGTGGGCATCTGCTGACGTCACCGCACGACGTCACGTGGTCAGATTTTAAAAATTTTTTTTGTTTTTTGTCAATATTTCCGCTTTTGGAAGGTAGGACGCTAAAAATGGTCACGTGGGCATCTGCTGACGTCACCGCACGACGTCACGTGGTCAGATTTTCAAATATTTTTTTTTTGTTTTTTGTCAATATCTTTGCCCCTGGAGGGGGTAGGACGCAAAAAATGGTCACGTGGGCATCTGCTGACGACATCGAACAATGATACGTTTCCAGACTTTCAATAAATTTTTTCTTGTTTTTTGTCAATATCTCTGCTTCTGGTGAAAGTAGAACGCTGAAAATTGTTACGTGGGCATCTGCTAACGTCACCGCACGATAATTCTTTGCCAGATTTTCAAAAATTCTTTTTTCGTTTTTTGTCAATATCTCTGCTTCTGGTGAAGATAGAACGCTGAAAATGATCACGTGGGCATCTGCTGACGTCACCGCACGACATCACGTGATTTTCAAAAATTTTTTTTTGTTTTTTGTCAATATCTTTGCCCTGGAAAAGTAGGACGTAAAAATGATCACGTGGGCATCTGCTGACGTCACCGCACGACGTCACGTGGTCAGATTTTCAAAAATTTCTTTTCGTTTTTCGTTAATATCTTCGCCCCTAAAAAGGGTAGGACGCTAAAAATAGTCACGTAGGCATCTGCTGACGTCACCGCACGACGTAAAGTGGTCATATTTTCAAAAATTTCTTTTTCGTTTTTCGTCAATATCTTAGCCCCTGGAGAAGGTAGGACGCTAAAAATGGTCACGTTGGCATCTGCTGACGTCACCGCACGACATCACGTGATCAGATTTTCAAAAATTTCTCTTCGTTTTTCGTCAATATCTTCGCCCCTAAAAAGGGTAGGACGCTGAAAATGGTCACGTGAGCATTTGCTAACGTCACCGCACGACGTCACGTGGTCAGATTTTCAAAAAATTTTTTTTCGTTTTTCGTCAATATCTCCGCTTCTGGAGAAGGTAGGACGCTGAAAATAATCACGTGGGCATCTGCTGACGCACCGCACGACATTACGTGATCAGACTTTCAAAAATTTTTTTTTCGTTTTTCGTCAATATCTTTGCCCCTGGAAGAAGTAGGACGCTGAAAATGGTCACGTGAGCATCTGCTGACGTCACCGCACGATGATACGTTGCCAGATTATCAAAAAATTTTTTGTTGTTTTTTGTCAATATCTCTGCTGCTGGTAAAAGTAGAACGCTGAAAATGGTCACGTGGGCATCTGCTGACGTCACCGCACAATGATACGTTGCCAGATTTTCAATAAATTTTTTTTTGTTTTTTTGTCAATATCTCTGCTTCTGGTGAAAGTAGAACGCTGAAAATTGTTACGTGGGCAT
Organism: Cardiocondyla obscurior; assembly: GCF_019399895.1. Classification (NCBI taxonomy): domain Eukaryota; kingdom Metazoa; phylum Arthropoda; class Insecta; order Hymenoptera; family Formicidae; genus Cardiocondyla; species Cardiocondyla obscurior. Next base: position 5,271 of record NW_027228862.1, on the reverse strand, counting down.
CTGCTGACGTCACCGCACGATGATTCTTTGCCAGATTTTCAAAAATTCTTTTTTCGTTTATTGTCAATATCTCTGCTTCTGGTGAAGGTAGAACGCTGAAAATGGTCACGTGGACATCTGTTGACGTCACCGCACAATGATACGTTGCAAGATTTTGAAAATTTTTTTTATCGTTTTTTGTCAATATCTCTGTTTCTGGTGAAGGTAGAACGCTGAAAATGATCACGTGAGCATCTGCTGACATCACCGCACAATAATACATTGACAGATTTTCAAAAAAATTTTTTTTGTTTTTTGTCAATATCTTTGTTTCTGGTGAAGGTAGAACGCTGAAAATAGTCACGTGGGCATTTGATGACGTCACCGCACAATGATACATTGACAAATTTTCAACAAATTTTTTTTTGTTTTTTGTCAATATCTTTGTTTCTGGAGAAAGTAGGACGCTAAAAATGGTCACGTGGGCATCTGCTGTCGTCACCGCACGACGTTACGTGGTCAGATTTTCAAAAACTTCTTTTTTGTTTTTCGTTAATATCTCCGCCTCTGGAGGGGGTAGGACGCTAAAAATTATCACGTGGGCATGTTCTGACGTCACCGCACGACGTCACGTGGTCAAATTAAAAAAAATTTTTTTTTCGTTTTTTGTCAATATTTTTGCCTCTAGAGAATGTAGAACGCTGAAAATAGTCACGTGAGCATCTGCTGACGTCACCGCACAATGATACGTTGTCAGATTTTGAAAAATTTTATTATCGTTTTTTGTCAATATCTCTGTTTCTGGTAAAAATAGAACGCTGAAAATTGTTACGTGGGCATCTGCTGACGTCACCGCACGATGATTTTTTGCCAGTTTTCAAAATTTTTTTTTTGTTTTTTGTCAATATTTCTGCCTCTAAAAAATGTTGAACGCTGAAAATAGTCACGTGGGCATCTTCTGACGTCACCGCACGATGATTCTTTGCTAGATTTTCAAAAAATTTTTTTTCGTTTTTTGTCAATATTTCTGCTTTTGGTGAAGGTAGAACGCTGAAAATGGTCACGTGGGCATCTGCTGACGTCACCGCACGAAGATTTGTTGCCAGATTTTCAAAAATTTTTTTTGTTTCTTGTCAATATCTTTGTTTTTGGTGAAGGTAGAACGCTGTAATAGTCACGTGGGCATTTGCTGACGTCACTGCACGACATCACGTGATAAAATTTTCAAAAATTTCTTTTTCGTTTTTCGTCAATATCTTTGCCCCTGGAGAGGGTAGGACGCTAAAAATGATCACGTAGGCATCTGCTGACGTCACCGCACGACGTAAAGTGGTCATATTTAAAAAAAATTTTTTTATTTTTTTCGTCAATATCTTCGCCCCTGGAGGGAGTAAGGCGCTAAAAATGGTCACGTGGGCATCTGCTGACGTCACCGCACGACGTCACGTGGTCGGAATTTCAAAAATTTTTTTTTTGTTTTTCCTCAATATCTTCGCCCCTGGAAGTAGGACGCAAAAATGGTTACGTGGGCATCTGCTGACGTCACCGCACGAAGTCACGTGGTCAGATTTTTAAAAATTTTTTTTTGTTTTTTGTTAATATCTCTGCTTCTGGTGAAAGTAGAACGCTGAAAATGGTCACGTGGGCATCTGCTGACGTCACCGCACGAAGATTCGTTGCCAAATTTTCAAAAATTTATTTTTTGTTTTTTGTTAATATCTCCGCTCCTGGAGAGGGTAGGACGCTGAAAATAATCACGTGGGCATTTGCTAACGTCACCGAACGACATCACGTGATCAGATTTTCAAAAAATTCTATTTCGTTTTTCGTCAATATCTTCGCCCCTGGAAAAAGTAGGACGCTAAAAATGGTCACGTAGGCATCTGCTGACGTCACCGCACGAAGTCACGTGGTCAGATTTTCAAAAATTTTTTTTTGTTTTTTGTTAATAACTTGCTCCTGGAACAGGTAAGACGCTGAAAATGATCACGTGAGCATTTGCTGACGTCACCGCACAATGATACGTTGCCAGATTTTAAAAAATTATTTTATTGTTTTTTGTCAATATCTCTGTTTCTGGTGAAAATAAAACGCTAAAAATTGTTACGTGAGCATCTGATGACGTCACCGCACGATGATTCTTTGCCAGATTTTCAAAATTTTTTTTTTTGTTTTTCGTCAATATCTTTGCCTCTGGAAGGAGTAGGACGCTGAAAATGGTCACGTGAGCATCTGCTGTCGTTACCGCACGACGTCACGTGGTCAGATTTTCAAAAATTTCTTTTTCGTTTTTCGTCAATATCTCCGTTTCTGGAGAAGGTAGAACGCTGAAAATTATTACGTGGGCATCTGTTGACGTAACCGCACGACGTCACGTGGTCAGATTTTAAAAAATTTTTTTTTCGTTTTTCGTCAATATCTTCGCCCCTGGAAAGAATAGGACGCTTAAAATGGTCACGTGGGCATTTGCTGACGTCACCGCACGAAGATTTGTTGCCAGATTTTCAAAAAATTATTTTTTGTTTTTTGTCAATATCTCTGTTTCTGGTGAAGGTAGAACGCTGAAAATTGTCACGTGCGCATCTGCTGACGTCACCGCACGACGTCACGTGGTCAGATTTTCAAAAAATATTTTTTCGTTTTTCGTCAATATCTCCGTGCCTGGAGTGGGTAAGACGCTGAAAATGGTCACGTGAGCATCTGCTGACGTCACCGCACGACGTCACGTGGTCAGATTTTCAAAAATTTCTTTTTGTTATTTGTCAATATCTCTGCTTCTGGTAGAAGTAAAACGCTGAAAATGGTCACGTGGGCATCTGCTGACGTCACCGCACGACGTCACGTAATCAGATTAAAAAAAATTTATTTTTTGTTTTTCGTCAATATCTTCGCCTTTGGAGAAGGTAAGACGCTAAAAATAATCACGTGGGCATCTGCTGACGTCACCGCACGATGTCACGTGGTCAGATTTTCAAAAATTTCTCTTTCGTTTTTCGTCAATATCTTTGCCCCTGGAAAAGGTAAAACGCTAAAAATGGTAACGTGGGCATCTGCTGACGTCACCACACGACGTCACGTGGTCAAATTTTCAAAATTTTTTTCGTTTTTCGTCAATATCTCCGTTTCTGGAGAAGGTAGAACGCTGAAAATTATCACGTGGGCATCTGTTGACGTAACCGCACGACGTCATAATCATATTTTCAAAATTTTTTTTTTATTATTTGTCAATATCTTCGCCCCTGGAGAAAGTAGGACGCTAAAAATGGTCACGTGGGCATCTGCTGTCGTCACCGCACGACGTTACGTGGTCAGATTTTCAAAAACTTTTTTTTTGTTTTTCGTTAATATCTCCGCCTCTGGAGGGGGTAGGACGCTAAAAATTATCACGTGGGCATGTTCTGACGTCACCGCACGACGTCACGTGGTCAAATTAAAAAAAATTTTTTTTTCGTTTTTTGTCAATATTTTTGCCTCTAGAGAATGTAGAACGCTGAAAATAGTCACGTTGGCTCTGCTGGCGTCACCGCACGAAGATTTGTTGCCAAATTTAAAAAAATTTTTTTTTCGTTTTTTGTCAATATTTCTGCTTCTGGTAAAATTGAACGCTGAAAATGGTCACGTGAGCATCTGCTGACGTCACCGCACAATGATACGTTGTCAGATTTTGAAAAATTTTTTTATCGTTTTTTGTCAATATCTCTGCTTCTGGTAAAAATAGAACGCTGAAAATTGTTACGTGGGCATCTGCTGACGTCATCGCACGATAATTTTTTGCCAGTTTTCAAAATTTTTTTTTTGTTTTTTGTCAATATCTTTGCCTCTAAAGAATGTTGAACGCTGAAAATAGTCACGTGGGCATCTTCTGACGTCACCGCACGATGATTCTTTGCTAGATTTTCAAAAAATTTTTTTTCGTTTTTTGTCAATATTTCTGCTTTTGGTGAAGGTAGAACGCTGAAAATGGTCACGTGGGCATCTGCTGACGTCACCGCACGAAGATTTGTTGCCAGATTTTCAAAATTTTTTTGTTTTTGTCAATATCTTTGTTTTTGGTGAAGGTAGAACGCTGAATAGTCACGTGGGCATTTGCTGACGTCACCGCACGACATCACGTGATAAAATTTTCAAAATTTTTTTTCGTTTTTCGTCAATATCTTTGCCCCTGGAGAGGGTAGGACGCTAAAAATGATCACGTAGGCATCTGCTGACGTCACCGCACGACGTGTGGTCATATTTAAAAATTTTTTGTTTTTCGTCAATATTCGTTCCTGAGGGAGTAGGGCGCTAAAAATGGTCACGTGGGCATCTGCTGACGTCACCGCACGACGTCACGTGGTCGGAATTTCAAAATTTTTTTTTGTTTTTCGTCAATATCTTCGCCCCTGGAAGGGGTAGGACGCAAAAATTACGTGGGCATCTGCTGACGTCACCGCACGAAGTCACGTGGTCAGATTTTCAAAATTTTTTTGTTTTTGTCAATATCTCTGCTTCTGGTGAAAGTAGAACGCTGAAAATGGTCACGTGGGCATCTGCTGACGTCACCGCACGAAGATTCGTTGCCAGATTTTCAAAAATTTATTTTTTGTTTTTTGTTAATATCTCCGCTCCTGGAGAGGGTAGAGACGCTGAAAATAACACGTGGGCATTTGCTAACGTCACCGCACGACATCACGTGATCAGATTTTCAAAAAATTCTATTTCGTTTTTCGTCAATATCTTCGCCCTGGAAAAAGTAGGACGCTAAAAATGGTCACGTAGGCATCTGCTGACGTCACCGCACGACGTCACGTGGTCAGATTTTCAAAATTTTTTTTGTTTTTCGTCAATAACTTTGTCCTGGAAAAGGTAAGACGCTGAAAATGATCACGTGAGCATTTGCTGACGTCACCGCACAATGATACGTTGCCAGATTTTAAAAAATTATTTTATTGTTTTTTGTCAATATCTCTGTTTCTGGTGAAAATAAAACGCTAAAAATTGTCACGTGAGCATCTGCTGACGTCACCGCACGATGATTCTTTGCCAGATTTTCAAAATTTTTTTTTGTTTTTCGTCAATATCTTTGCCTCTGAAGGGTAGAACGCTGAAAACACGTGAGCATTTGCTGTCGTTACCGCACGACGTCACGTGGTCAGATTTTCAAAAATTTTTTTTTCGTTTTTCGTCAATATCTCCGTTTCTGGAGAAGGTAGAACGCTGAAAATTATTACGTGGGCATCTGTTGACGTAACCGCACGACGTCACGTGGTCAGATTTTAAAAATTTCTTTCGTTTTTCGTCAATATCTCGCCC
>NW_027228861.1:0-13576 GCF_019399895.1 Cardiocondyla obscurior | reverse complement strand
CGTAAATATGCGGCAGATCCGGGGCCAAGTGGCTTAGCGATGCCAACAAGACCACCCCGGGAACTCCGTCAGGTCCAGGCGCTTTGTTACGCCTGACCTTTTTTGCCACCCTGGCTAACTCTTCCACGCTCACCCGGTACCCGTCTTCGTCCCAATCTGGTGTTGGAGTGCCCAGAGGGACGGACACCGGGTGACGAATTCCACAAGGATCAGGAGGGAATAAGGAGCTTACCACGTCCTGGACCAAGGCAGGATCCAAGGACTCAACTACCGGAGGGGCCCTGGGGCGGAGTCGGCCTGTTACGATCTTATATGGCCGGCCCCAGGGGTCCTCCTCCACGGTGTCTAGTAATTCCTGCCATGCCTGGTCCTTGGCGTGGCGTATTGCGGCCCTAAGTAGTCGGCGAGCAGCGCTGAATTCCTCGTAAGCCACCAATATTTCTTCCTGGGAAGCACGTCTTCTGCGCCGAGCATGTAGAAAGACTCGGCGGGCCCGAACGGAGGAGCGCCGCAAGACCGCGACGTCCTCCGTCCACCAGTAAGCCCCAAATGAAGGGCAGGGAGTGGCCCGTGGCATGCATGTGTTACAAACACTTTCTAACGCATCGCGGAGCCACTCCCATCGCCTGATACGCTCTCTCCGCGGGAACATCACTTGCCCACGTCTGGGCCTCCAAGGCCGCAGAGAGTTTATCCTTATCTAAGTGGCGCACGGCCCATTTATGTCTTCTCGGCCTATTCCCCGATGAAGGATGAGGAGAAGGAGTGTGTGGCGGAGCTGTGGACACCCTCATTGATATGTATTGATGGTCGGAAAGGGTCTCACAGTCCGTCAATACTTGCCAGCTTGATATTAATCCTCGCGCAGAGGGGAAGCCCACGTCAAGTCGACAATAGGCTCCCCCTCCACGCAACACATGTGCTCTCGGCCCCCTGGTTGATCAATAGAAGACCAAGAGCAGCCGCCCAGTCGGCCACGAGTCTACCGCGGCGGTCCCAACTTGCACCTCCCCAGTCCGGGGACTTTGCATTAAAGTCCCCGGCAATAATAGTGGGACGAGGGGAACGTGATCTTATAAAATCACCCAGCTCATCAAGTCTGGTCTCAATGTCAACAAGACTGATGGCTGGGGACAAATAGACGCCTATAAATGTGACGTCTCCCCACCTAACACTAACCCATCCCGCTCCATGCGCCTCAGACACGCAAGGGCGGGTATGACTTGTCCATGTTATCGCCACGGAGCCAGAGATGTCCCCTACCCAACTAGAATGCTGAGGGGGAATGTAATAGGGCTCCGCGGCGATACCTATCCACAGCCACGCTCAGCCAGTGTATGCACAAATAAATCTTGCGCCTGGCGAGCGTGGTTTAGATTGGCCTGCAGCACTAAGGATGTGAAGGCTGGGCCGTATCAGCTTCCTCCGAGCTGTGAACTCTAGCGGCCTCACTGGCCGGCACCCTCTTGGGGCGCTGCTCTTTTGGAGGGGGATGACTTTCCTCAACCTCCATTTGCTCAACAGGAGCTGCAGCAGGAGCCGAATCAACAGGAGAAGGAGCGGAAGGGGTTATAGGCGCCTTAGCTGCCTTTCTCCTGGACACCGCCCTGGCTTTGGAAAAACAGGCGGGGCCCCCTATCTTATGGCCCGAGTTGCGACCCGCTTTTTTACAGAGGGCAACTCGGGGCCTCCACACTCACACTCTACTTTGTGGTCTGATGCCCCGCACCGGAAGCAACAATTCGACCGGTCCTCGGGTACAGGGCATCGACTACGGACGTGGCCCCCCTGCAAGCATTTGAAGCATTGCAGGGGGCGCTCGCGTAACAACTCGAATCGGGCCATTGTCCACCCGACTTTTGCCCTCTTCTCCGCGACCATCTTGTTCGCCACGATGGCCGGGCAACGGACGACTGACGTGTATAGGCCGTCGTTAGAGTCGCGGAACTTTCCGACCCTGATTTGGGATGGGTCACAGGAAATCACCTTGATGATGGCTGCTACCACCTCCTCGCTGGTGGCGGAGTCGTCCAAACCGCGGACTCTAAATTCCGCCATTTTGACAGGACGCGCAACTCGCACGTCCTCTCGCTCTTTCACCGCCGTCTTGATCGCGTCTGCCAAGGCATCCGCCTTTGACGCCCCATCCACTCCCGGAACTTCATATATAATAGCGCCAGTCAGCGCGCGCCTTGATTTGAGGCCTGGGATTCCTAAATCATCCAAGTTGACCTTGGATTTAACGTGTCTCATCACCTCAGCGTATGTATCTGCTGGGCAGGACACCGTTACTGCCGCATTTTTCGGCACCTTCCGCTTGTGGCGGAGTGCTTTTATAGGCCTATTGCCCTTATTAGTCCCCTTGGGCTGCAAAGCCTGTGCAGGGAGGTAGTCTTCTTCTTTGACTTCGGCCTTTTAGCTTTGCGGCCAATTACCGTCGTCCACTTTTCGGTGGATGAATCTCGTGCCCTAGTTCCGGCTGCATCTCTTGCAGGCAAGGAAGGTGGGGGCATAAGGGCGCGGTCTCCGCCCTTGTTCTCCTTGCGTCCTTTTTTAGCAGAGGACGCGGTTCTCCCGCTAGAAGAAGAGCGGGATTTACTTTTTCCCTCGCCGCTCTTAAAGGAGACACTTGTTTGTCTCCTTGTAGATGAAGGGGTCGCCATGTTGACCCTTTGGGTGGAAGAAGGGGCAGACTTAAGCGCCTTCTGAGTACTTTTTCCTTTCTTTGAGGAATTAGGAAAGGAGGGCGCCTCTGAATCTGTTCCCGCCACAGGTGGACACGGCGGTGGCAACCCCCCAAATCTCCTCTCAAACCACTTGCTGAAGAGGCCATCCAATTTTTGGATTAGGGCCTCTTCAGCTTCGTCTTCCGTAGGTGAAGCTACTCTTGGAGCTTTGGGTCTCGTGTCGCGAGCCCTAGCTCTACCCGGGTTGTGGTATTCTCCGGGAGACCGCAGGAGGAGGTGATCTTCGGCCGCTCTTGCCTGGTGATTTTGGCGATCCGCATAAGTCCCTCCTGGGCAGTTCAGCTGCCCTGCTTCTAAGGGTACGGACCTCCTCACGGAGGTTCCGTATCTCTTTCCGCGCGTCCTCGAGTTCCCTGGCTAAAGACTGGAGCTCGGGATTAACGTTCGCGCTGGATCTTCCTAGTGACCTCGTAGCCATGATGGTGGCACTGGCTCGAGTCACGCATGCCGCCTTCTTAAGGGCTTTGGAAAGTGTGCCCTTAAGTCCTTTTGAAACGTTGGCGACCTTGAGGACTTGCTCCTGGCTCTCCAACACCCGAGCCGTAAGGTCCTCCAGAGGGCATCTAAATTCGGAAATGAAGCCCTCTACCATATTGTCCGCTGTTTCGCGGATTTTTAAAGGGAGGTCAGAGGCAGGATTAATAATCTCCTGTACCTCTGCCTCTTCTCTAACCTTCTGCTCAGCCTCTAAAAGGCGTATTTTAGCATCAGCCAGCCCAACATACTCTCCTGTTGTTGGCGGGCGGCCTCTCTTCCTTTTCCCGCTGACAGAGGAAGTGAAGGAGACGTCCATCGAGGAGTCCTCATCTACCCCCGATAGGAACTGGACGTCTGAACATGCGTCTATCGATGTAATAGAGGGGGTGGGCGAACTTGCCCTAGACCCCGCTCTTGACGCCGGCGCGTGTCGACCCGGAAGAGGAGAAGAATGGAAAAGGGAAGGCCCCCCCTCCTTCTTTCTTGGAAGAGGCCGGCCCTGGCTTCTCGGCCCTCTTCGCCTTACCGCTGCTACTATACGCAGTAGCTGATTCTCCTGCCACCCCTGCGGGGCAAGCGGCAGGTGGCCCATCGTGCGATGACGACGGAAGGGGGACTGGGACAGTATCCCCCTCGCGCCGGTCCCTGGGAGTCCGTTCTCCCTGAGGCGGTAAGTTTTGATCATTATTGGCCGACATTTTCATTCTTTTAACAATGATGATTTGTGTAGGGTTTACTCCCCTAGGCCGGTGGGGTACCAACCCTAACGACCCCGGCCTGGCCGACTCCTTGACCTCACGGCGTGTGGACCCTGCCTCGAAATACGTTCGAGCGGCCCCACACCCGTACACACCGCTCAGACTGAGCGGGACAGGGAAGGGAAGGAAAGGAAAGGAGGAAAAAAGGAAAACACCCCCCAACCCCCCAACCCCCAACAACCAACCGCCGGAAGAGGAACTAATCCTCCCTATCGACCCCGGCAGGCCGGGCGTTTGAATTCCGGGTCGCCATCCCTTACCACCTTGGGGGGAATATAACCCACCCTCTCGGCAAAGTGGTTGCCGGGCTCAGGTACCTCGGGACCGCCGATTCCCATACCACAGACCTACACCGACCTAATAAAGGGTCGGCATCTGTGGCCCTGAGTTGCCAGGAGGAAGTCAGAAGACTTCCCCTCACGACCCTGGCAAGCCGGGCGTTTGGATTCCGGGTCGCCATCCCTTACCACCTTGGGGAGGAATAAACCTCCCCTCTCGGCAAAGTGGTTGCCGGGCTCGGGTACCTCGGGACCGCCAAGTCCCGTACCACAGACCTACACCGACCTAATAAAGGGTCGGCATCTGTGGCCCCTGAGGGAAACCTAACCTAACCTAACCTAACCTTTTTGGGGGAATGCCTTTACGCATACCCTCTCCCTTGGGGAGAGAGGGTATGTCGGGCTCAGGTCTTATGCCGCGAGGCTGCCCACTACCGACTAAACCCCCACTTTTACCCGCATGTGGTGCCGTTGACTGATGGGGAGGTTGAGGAAACACTTGCGTATACATCTCAAACCTCCCCGGCACCGACCCACCCGATGGCTTGGGTGGGTCCCCGCGCGCCGCTCTTTGGACTTAGAGCGGCAGGGCCCGCAATTGTGTGGCGGGCCGGCTTCTCTAAAACAGTCGCGTTTGGCTTGCGACTTACTTCTTTGGAGGGCGAGACTGGGAGAGGCTCCCCAGCCTCTTAATATTTCCTGGCCTCGCTCTTCTTGAAGTGAGGGAGAGACGCCCTCCCGCTGAGTTTTTATAACTTGGCGGGAAGGAAGACTCGTCCCTTATCTTGCTGTCATCTTTGTGCGTTAGAATTCAGTCGTGAACTCCGACGCACGAGTTGAGAGGCGCCACCGTTTGGGCCAGGAAGGAGGGGGGAGGCTTGCGCCCGTCCCCTACCTCCAACCCGGCGCGCACGATGGGCGCCTGTGGCGGGCTGATTGCCCGAAGTCGATGTAAGTCCTACGCCGGAGGTGATATTTACCGGTTGTCCTCTTCTTTGGCGTTCGGCGTTTTCTTTGGCGCTCATGACACGCCCTGTGAATATGATGAAGGCGTTGTGTGCCTCCTCGTTGTCCACCATCTTCTTTGTAAGCGCCGGAAGGGACAAGTCGCGCCCCGTCTTCCGGATAAGATCCATCCTTTCGTCTCGCCACGCAGGGCACTCTTCTAATGTGTGCTGCGCGTCGTCCCGGAATGCCTCACAGTGATGGCACTTCTCCGATTCTTCTTTGCCAATTCGACGTAGGTATTTTGCAAAACAACCGTGTCCGGTTAAGAGCTGCGTCGCATGGAAAGAGAGTCCCATCCTCTTGTGTCGTTGGATCCAGTCTTCAAGTACCGGCTCAAAGGCCTCAAGTACGCGTCCACCTTCTGATGCTAGAGTGGCTCGTAAGCGTGTTTTCCACTCTTTTATTGTCTTCTCGCGGTAGTAGCGCCTTATACGCGCTTTGATGCTAGTGCTAGGACGCACGCCGTATCGTCGCTCAAACTTCCGTGATGCACTGAATATGCGGGAGTACTCTGTCGCAGTAAGATCAGGCGGTGGAATGCCTGCCAAGACTCCAGCCGCCGCACGTGAGACCGTGCGGTATGCGCGTATTGTTCTAACAGCGACAGGGTGGAAGGCTTTTTCTAAAAGAGTACGGCTTCCCCTGCCAGCTGTTAAGTCTTCTGCCCATACAGGCGCACCATACATCGCTATGGCGCGCACTGTATTGGCGTACAATCTTCTTGCCGCCCCGTTAGGTCCTCCTAGATTAGGTAAGATGCCCCTGAGGGCGGTGGCACAGGTTGTTACCCTCTCCGCAATTCTTGTGAAGTGCTCGCGGAATGCCCATCTTCCGTCCAAGTACAGTCCCAAGTATTTCACAGTAGGCTTGGGAACAATGCGAGCAGCGTCAATGTGTATGGCGCAATTCGTTGGCGGCGGACTTTGAGCCTTGTCGAAAAACCATAAGGCTTCGGTTTTATCAGGGGCCGCTTTAAGTCCCAGTCTCTCAATTGCCGCAAAGATGATTTTTGCGGCGATTTCAGCTCTCCAAAGTGCTTCTTGGTAGTTGTCTCCCCGGCCAGCACAAGGTATCGTCTGCGTAGCAGATGGTGTGACAGCGGGGGGGTAGCGCCGTACAAAGTACCGCGTTATACCCCAAATTCCACAGCAAAGGCCCTAGGACGGACCCTTGGGGTACCCCGCGGTACAGCGGTCTTTTACATAACCGCTTATCTCTATTAAAATAAGTAATATTCCTATCTCTGAAGTAATTATCTATCGCCGCCTGTAAATATATTGGCACATTATGACGCCGCAGCGATGCAATAACTTCCCAGGATGGAGTTGAAGGCATTTGATATGTCTATTAACAGCCAATGCTACTCCCCCTGGGATACTATCTCTTCTGTAAGAGACCTCAAATGCAGAATTGCGTCTATCGTTGAGTGTCCTCCCGAAACCGTATTGGGCCTTACTCAGATTTGGGCCTACTTTATTCAAATGCTGGACGAGGCGATTTACAATGATCCTTTCCAGAAGCTTTCCGGCCTCGTCCAATAAACATATTGGTCGAAAGATGACGGCAAGCCTTCTTCCTTCCTTTCTTTTTCAGGAGAACAAGTTTCGCGCTTTTCCATTGACTTGGAAAACGCCCTCCTGAAGACATCTGCTTAGCAGATTTCGAAGGCTCTCCCGATTTTGGGAAGAGCGAGAGCCCACACCTTCTTGTGTAGTCCATCTGGACCAGGTGCGGTGTTGCCGCTAAAACTCCTTTTGCCTATAGAAAACTCTTCCTCTTCTATTTCCGGGAACTCTGGGTCTTCTGTCTCGAGAGCTTGGACTGAAAACAGGCCGCCGACTCTATTCCTTACACATGCCTTGGGGAACAAAGTATCCACCACTTCTTTGACAAAGACCGGACTCAATGTCTCCGTGACCGACGGAGCTGGTGGTCTTAACTTTTTTGTTACCACCTTATATGCCAGTCCCCACGGGTCTTCGTCTAGATCAGAAATAAGTTCTTCCCAAGATCTTGCTTTGGACTCTCTGATTGCCACACGTAGAGCCATCCTTGCCGTCTTATAGTCTTCTAACGCAGCAGCTCTTCTTTCGGAGTTTCTTCGGCAGCGCGTAAGAATCCGTCGTTGTATATTGGCCTTTTGACGCAACTCCGCGATGTCGTCATTCCACCAGTAGGAAACGGCGTTCGTCGGACCCTCGGCATAGAGACGTCGCAGGCACTTGTAACAGCCTCCTCCATCCAGTCAACTTCTTTCGCAATGCTGGGTCTAGAGTCTTGAAACTGGCTCTCTCTACTCCAGCACGATACCTCAAGAGAGGCTCCAAACGTGTCCTCTCTTAACTTTTTGAGAGCCCATCTTTTCTCTGAAGAGAAGTATTTCTTTGTCAGGGAGGGTGTGGCCCGGACCCCGAGCTCTAACAGGATGTACCTGTGGTCTGACAGGTGTTCGAGATCGTCGGCCACTTTCCATTTTCGGACCATGTTGGCGGCCGCAGGGTGGCCCATGTTAAGTCTATAATAGACTCGCGGCCGCACACACGTGGGCACATTCCCCTGGTTTAGCAGTACCAGGTTCCTCGTAGCTGCCCATTCTTCTAATGTTCTTCCTCTTCTGTTGGTTTGTCGGGAACCCCATGTTGTGGACCAGGCGTTAAAGTCTCCCGCGAGCACCACAGGGAGTGGTTGAAGTCCATCAATAAAGACACCAATTTCCTCCAGCCATCCTTCGTAATCTTGGATAGAGCCCGATGGTGGTAAATATGTACCCACCACTGCCACAGGGCCCCAGTGTACCGCCGCGAACCGACGGCCTCGTCCAATTGGTGCACAAGGAGGTGCACCTCGCCACCATCGCCACGTAAGCGCCACGGTTCCTGTGTCGTCTTGCATCCACGATGGGTGGTTTTCCGGGATGCGATGAGGCTCCGAGACAACACCTAGAGTACAGCCACTCTCCGCAAGCACTTGTAGGAATAAGTCCTGTGCTGCGCGGGAGTGGCACACGTTTGCTTGGAGTAGAGAGAGGGCCATTAAGAGACTGAAGGCCGGGCTCCCTCCTCCTGAGAGCGAATTCTTTGAGGCAGCGCGTCTGATGGAGGTTGTACGTCAATCTCCATTGCTGCCTGTCCGGTGGGAGCAGACTTATCCTTTCTGCTCACCGGATTTCCTTTCTTTTGGGTAGTGCACGATTTGCTACCCAAGACATGGTCCGCTTTCCTGCCAATGTCCATACATATTGGACATCGGGGTGCGGATGTGCACTCTCTGGCAGTGTGCCCTGGTTCAGCACATCTGTAGCATTTGCCCGACCTGTCGATCGGGTTCGGGCAAGTTTCCTTCGTATGGCCCCGCTCGAGGCACCTAAAACATCGGAGTGGACGAGGTTCGAGCAAAGCTATTTTAACCTTTGTCCACCCAACTCCGAGCGTATTTCCCGCTGCTGCTTTCTTCGCTGCAGCGAGCGGGTGCCAAAGGCTACTCATGCCATTGGTTAACTCTCTCTTGTTTCCGGGATGAATTTCCCTGGGCTGGCAGGCTCCTTTGTCGACGATGGCCTCAATTACTTCCTCTGTTGAAATGGAAGGCTCGAGAGGCCAGACGCGGATGTCCGCAGTGATGACGGGGCGGGAGACTTTAACGTTCTCCTTATGCGCCAGTACCTGTTTCATTTCACTGGCTAAAGCATCGGCCTTACACTCATTTTCAGATCCTGGGATCTGAATGAGAAGTGCTCCTGTGGCTGTTGTTCTCATTGTAACCTTTTCCTGGATCCCAAGATCTGCCAGCTTGATCTTGGAACGTACTTCGGCCATCAGCTTGTTGTACTCTTCTCCTGGGGCCGAAAGAACGACGGCTGACGTCCTGGGAACTCTTCTTCTCTTCGTTCTTCTTTTTCTTGGTCCTTTGGGCTGGGCTATGGAAGTGCCAGCTGTAGCAGTATTGGCGGCAAGCCTTCCGCCTTTCTGTGTCTTCTGCTTTCCTTGTTTGGTAGGTGCAGCAGAAGCCGTGGGTTTCGGCAACTGCTTGGTCTTCTTATTTGTTCCGCGTTTAGCGACTTGAGACCATGTCTCAGCCTCAGCGTCACGCGGGGCAGATTTCCCAAGAGCCTTGTTCTCTTTGGGTTGAAGGCCATCTTGCCGGCCTCTTATCTTCAACTGTCTGTTTGGATATAGACGGCTGGGTAGTGGAGAGGAGGCTTTAAGCCTTTGGCCCTCGACTTTTCCCGTCTTTACGGGCTCTTTTCCCTTGATTCCCTCCCTGGGAACCGGGCGTCCCTTGGTGTCATCCTTCGGGGTTGGTGCCACGGGGGCGTTTTTCCGGGCCCCATCGACGGAAGCTCGGGGAATGAGCTGTTCCATCAAGGTGGTCATTGTGTCTTTTATTTGAGCTTGAAATATTTTGGCAAATGTTGCCAGTTTACCGTCTATCAAGCTCTCTACGTCCCTGTTAGTTGATTTCCGACGAGGGGGGAGAACGACACTCTTTATCGTCCTCTCCTCGTCATCGGTAAGAACTTTGCTCTTCCCCTGGATGGCCGGCCTTATAATTGGAGGCCACTCTTCTCGGGGAGGCAACACGACGGGCTGGGAGATGTTGTTCAGCTCAACTCCTGTTTCCACCTCCATTGCGATGTCTTCTGATGTATTTCCGGGAGCCTGGGAAACAGAAGAAGGTTGCGTTAAAGTGCTACGGGCTTGTCGTAGCTCTTCCCGCAGCCGGTTGACTTCCTCCTTCAACTGCTCAACTTCTTGAGAAGTCGCACTCTCTTGCGGAGCTATCTTCTTAAACATAGCATCCGTGTTAACTTCTATTTTTAAAGCGGCCTCTCTGAGAATCCGAACAAAGCCGCCTTTCAGGTTGTTGGACTTCACCGCAACCTCTTCAATTTTCTTCGCCGTCTGAAGTATTTCGGCCGCCATGGCGTTCACAGGCAAGCCAATGGCTTCCTGTTCTAATCTTTCGGCCATTACTGTACGGCGTTTCCCTTTGAAATCTGAGGGATCGTATCCTCCTTCGGCTATTTCCCTCATTGTCTTTATTTCATCCTTCAAGGATTGCAACTCTTGATTCTTCGCTCTGATGTTGAGAATCTGCGCACCTTTTCCAGTCACGAGTGGTCGGCCTCGTTTTTTCCCGTCATTTCCGAAGAATGATCTCTCGGAGGAAGAGGAAGAGCGATCCGCCGTACGACGAGTCTTCTTAATCGTGTCGTCGTCTTTTCTCTTCCTAGTTCTCTTGAATGCCCCTGACGCCGTGGTTCTCACGGAAGCATCAGAAGCATCAGATGAGTTCACGCAGATGATGTCTGTGTCGGCATCTTCTTCTTGTGGATCAGCCGAATTTGCAGAGACCTGTCTGGATGTTAGTCGAGTTTCGTCCTCTGTCGCTGTAGTTAAGCCAGTCTCAGCTGGCGGAGGGGAAAACTCGTGCGGTCTGACATTGCTGAAAGGAGCGGATAGATCCATTTTCTTTCGCGTTCTACTCGTCTGTCCAGCTGACGTCTTACATTTGGGCCCAGTCTTCTTCTTATTATTGGCCCGCTTGACAACTTGCATGTCAACTAAGCGCGGAAGCTTCATAAACTCCCCGTCAGTATCCGTGAGCGGGGCAGCTTTTCTGCTCGGTTCCTTTTCTCCGTCTGAAGAAAAGACTGCGTGTTTCGGTCCTCTTGATCGGACCGATCTCTGTTCGCAGTAGCATTCTCCACCAGTGCCCCTGCGGAGCAAGCGCTGGATCGCCCGTCGTTTGATGACGACATGGCAGGAGCCGGGACGGCACTCCCACCACGCCGGTCTCTAAGGGTCCGAATCCTCTGAGACGGTAAAACTGATTCCTGTTGATCTGCCATTTCCATATTGTCCATTATAATGGTTTTTGTAGGGTTTTCCTTCCCCTAGGCCGATTGGGTGCCCGCCCTGCCGACTCCGACCTAGCCGCTCCTTTCTTTCTTCCAGAGACGCGCCACGAGCCCCGCCTCGGAATACGTCCGAGCGGCCCCGTGGCGGTCACGACCTTCTCCCCGGGGTGACCAGGCCCACCTCGGAGACTTCCGAGCGGCCCGAAACACCCCCTACGTCTTCCCTGGGGTGCCCAGCCCGCGGGCCGGAACACCCTACGCCCCCGGAGACCGTGGGGTCACACCCCCGGTGTGCAACTCCGGTGCGTATACTCGTACCCGCCCCAGGAACGCACCACGTACGCCCCGGAAACGGGTAGAGGTAATCCCTAACCTCGGCTGCGGGAGCACCCGCGTGCAATGCCTCAGAAAGGGATCTTCTCCTTGAACGGGAGGCCCCTACCCAACCCCCGGGTGGCATGGCGGGAAACCACTCCCCTGCGGCCCCAGCCGGCCGGGATTTGCATTCCGGGTTACCTTCCCTTACCTTGGGGGAATAAAACCCACCCTCTCGGCGAAGTGGTCGCCGGGCTCAGGCACCTCGGACCGCCAAGTCCCGTACCACAGATCTACACCGTCCGGGACGGCCTCTGTGGCCCCTGAGGTTGCCAGGAGGAGTCAGAAGACCTCCCCTCACGACCCTGACAAGCCGGGCGTTTGTATTCCGGGTCGCCATCCTTACCACCTTGGGGGAATAATACCCACCCTCTCGGCGAAGTGGTCGCCGGGCTCAGGAACCCTCGGGAACGCCAAGTCCCGAACCACAGATCTACACCGTCCTAATAAAGGGACGGCCTCTGTGGCCCTGAGGGTGTACCTCCCGGCTCGAGTACGTGATGTACTCGGAGTGCAATGCCAGGAAGGTACTGTGCGCTCTTAGTAGGACCGAACCTCCCCGCCGGGCCCTCCCCGGGACTAAGTCCCAGGTACTGCCCCAGCGGATCGTTGATTCGATCCCTTAAGCCCCCTCACCACGACAAGGTGGCGCACTACGAGGGGGAAATTGAGGTTGGGTGCAAGCACCCAGACACTCGTTGCCACCATACTACAGCGGCTCTACATCCCGTGCCCCCCCAACTGCGCCGGGCCACTAATAACCGGCCTCCGAATTGATTATAGTGAGGGGAGGTGGACCCTCACTAGACGGACACCAAGAGTCCAAGGCGCGGTATCCACTCTCGCCACGGCTCTTTTCAGAAGGGAACGGTAAACCGCCCAACCTTACGAGCCTGACACCCTCCGCGTGCGTTCGGGGGCGCGAGAGGAAGACCCCAGGGGATACCCACATCGCTGAATCCCGACGATCACGGACACCGCGCCCCGGACTGATGGCCACGCCATTCCCGGAGATGCTTCGCCAAGTGCGAACCACCCCCGGCCCGCCCACTTCCGATTTATTATACAGAGGGTAAGTGGACCTCTGTTCGACGTTTCATGTCCGAACTTATGCCCCCGCAAAGCGGCGTATCACAGTCGGCCATGAACCGTCTCCTTCCCGTGTCCCGCCTCCGTGTTTTTATACGTGGGGGAAGGCGAACCCCAGTTTGCACATGTGACCTTCAGGTCCTCGGACCGTCAGATCACATGCACCCTACCCGAAGTCTATGTCTGCGGAATTATTGAGGGCAGACATAACCCCAGTGGACGGTTCGATGCCTCGCATTGCCAGCCTAACTCCCCGAAGGCCGCCTGGCGCCGCGCGACATTAATGCGTCCTCCTACCCGGACCCCTTTCATGCAAGGGTAAACTAATCCCTAGCCATCCTCCGTTATTTATCCAGGGTGAGGATGGGACCCCTAGCGGTCTTAGTCCTCGGGCCAAAAGCCTTCGGCCAGTGTTCCGCTCGCGAGAAACGATGCCTGCGATTTAGGGAGCAGGCACGACTCCCTGAATTCGCTCTGGCCACTGGGCACTAGGCGAATAAGTACACGAACCCGAACGCGACGCGAAGTCTGCGGATTATCGAGGGGCAGACTCGAACCCCCCTCTGGCTCCGCTCTATGGCCGTGGCTCATGTGGCGGAACCTCCTACCCGAAGAACTAACGCCCGATGGCTGACTCGGTGCAGGGATTCCTGAGTCATGCCTACGCCTACCGAGGCTCCTGCAAACGGGAGCCAAGCTACCTAAGCGGACAGGGCCGTGCCAGAAGCCGTCACGCTGCCAGGGCGCCAAGCTTCCAGCCGACCCCGTGCCCGAAGACAATTTACCCCGAGGGGTAAAATGTCACGGGTATAGACTTATAGCTTTGGGACTTACAGCTGCATGCAGCTACAAGTTCCTCCGCCACCAGTCCACCCGATGCAAAGGGAGTGAAGCTCCTCGCCAGCGCTCTAAGCGCCGCGTGGCAGTTTCAGCAGAGACAGTTTCGGCCAGAGTCGTGCTTCGGCTTTAAGGACTAAAAGCCCC
>NW_027228860.1:0-13862 GCF_019399895.1 Cardiocondyla obscurior | reverse complement strand
CCGCACGACGTCACGTGGTCAGATTTTCAAAATTTCTTTTTGTTTTTTGTCAATATCTCTGCTTCTGGTAGAAGTAAAACGCTAAAAATGGTCACGTGGGCATTTGCTGACGTCACCGCACGATTCGTTGCCAGATTTTCAAAAAATTTTTTTTGTTTTTGTCAATATTTCTGTTTCTGGTGAAAGTAGAACGCTGAAAATGGTCACGTGGGCATCTGCTGACGTCACCGCACGAAGATACGTTGCCAGATTTTCAAAAATTTTTTTCGTTTTTTGTCAATATCTCTGCTTGGAAAATAGAACGCTGAAAATGGTCACGTGAGCATCTGCTGACGTCACCGCACAATGATACGTTGTTAGATTTTGAAAAATTTTTTTATCGTTTTTTGTCAATATCTCTGCTTCTGGTGAAAGTAGAACGCTGAAAATGGTCACGTGGGCATCTGCTGACGTCACCGCACAACGTCACGTGGTCAGATTTTCAAAAACTTTTTTTTCGTTTTTCGTCAACATCTTTGCCCCTGGAAAGGTTAAGACGCTAAAATGGTCACGTGGCATCTGCTGACGTCACCGCACAACGTCACGATCAGATTAAAAAAATTTTTTTGTTTTTCGTCAATATCTTCGCCTTTGAGAAAGTAAACGCTGAAAATAGTCACGTTGGCATCTGCTGACGTCACCGCACGATGTCACGGTCAGATTTTCAAAAATTTTTTTCGTTTTTCGTCAATATTCTTGCCCTGAAAAGTGTAGAACGCTGAAAATGGTCACGTGGCATCTGCTGACGTCACCGCACGACGTCACGTGGTTAAATTTTCAAAATTTTTTTCGTTTTTCGTCAATATCTTGCCTCTGAAATAGTAGGACGCTGAAATCACGTGAGCATCTGCTGACGTCACCGCACGACGTTACGTGGTCAGATTTTCAAAAATTTTTTTGTTTTTCGTCAATATCTCCGCTTCTGGAGAAAGTAAACGCTGAAAATTATCACGTGGGCATCTTCTGACGTCACCGCACGATGTCGCTGTATTAATTAAAAAATTTTTTTTCGTTTTTGTCAATATTTTTGCCTGGTGAATGTAGAACGCTGAAAATGGTCACGTGGACATCTGCTGACGTCACCGCACGAAGATTTTTTGCCAAATTTTTAAAATTTTTTTTTGTTTTTTGTCAATATTTCTGCTTTTGGTAAAAATTGAACGCTGAAAATAGTCACGTGGGCATTTGCTGACGTCACCGCACAATGATACATTGCCAGATTTTGAAAAATTTTTTTTCCGTATTTTGTCAATATCTCTGCTTTTGGTAGAGATAAAACGCTGAAAATTGTCACGTGGGCATCTGCTGACGTCACCGCACGATAATTCATTGCCAGATTTTCAAAAATTTTTTTTTTGTTTTTGTCAATATCTCTGCCTCTAAAGAATGTAAGAACGCTGAAAATAGTCACGTGGGCATCTTCTGACGTCACCGCACGATGATTCTTTGCTAGATTTTCAAAAAATTTTTTTTCGTTTTTTGTCAATATTTCTGCTTTTGGTGAAGGTAGAACGCTGAAAATGGTCACGTGGGCATCTGCTGACGTCACTGCACGACATCACGTGATAATATTTTCAAAAATTTTTTTTTCGTTTTTCGTCAATATCTTTGCTTTGAAGAAGGTAGGACGCTAAAAATGGTCACGTAGGCATCTGCTGACGTCACCGCACGACGTAAAGTGGTCATATTTAAAAAAATTTTTTTGTTTTTCGTCAATATCTTCGCTTTTGGAGGGAGTAGACGCTTAAAATGGTCACGTGGGCATTTGCTGACGTCACCGCACGACGTCACGTGATCAGATTAAAAAATTTTTTTTTGTTTTTCGTCAATATCTTCGCCTTTGGAGAAAGTAAACGCTAAAAATAATCACGGGCATCTGCTGACGTCACCGCACGATGTCACGTGGTCAGATTTTCAAAAATTTCTCTTTCGTTTTTCGTCAATATCTTTGCCCCTGGAAAAGGTAAAACGCTAAAAATGGTCACGTGGGCATCTGCTGACGTCACCACACGACGTCACGTGGTTAAACTTTCAAAAATTTTTTTTTTGTTTTTCGTCAATATCTTTGCCTCTGAAAGGAGTAGGACGCTGAAAATGGTCACGTGAGCATCTGCTGTCGTTACCGCACGACGTCACGTGGTCAGATTTTCAAAAATTTTTTTTTCGTTTTTCGTCAATATCTCCGTTTCTGGAGAAGGTAGAACGCTGAAAATTATCACGTGGGCATCTTTTGACGTAACCGCACGACATCACGTGGTCAGATTTTCAAAAATTTTTTTGCTTTTTGTCAATATCTTCGTTCTGGAGAAAGTAGACGCTAAAATGGTCACGTGGGCATCTGCTGACGTCACCGCACGACGTCACGTGGTCAGATTTTCAAAAATATTTTTTATTTTTGTCAATATCTTTGCCTTTGAAAGTAGAACGCTGAAAATGGTCACGTGGGCATCTGCTGACGTCACCGCACGATGTCACGTTGCCAGATTTTCAAAAATTTTTTTTTCGTTTTTTGTCAATATCTTTGCTTCTGAAGGGGTAGAACGCTGAAAATGGTCACGTGGGCATCTGCTGACGTCACCGCACGACGTCACGTGGTCAGATTTTCAAAATATTTTTTTGTTTTTTGTCAATATCTCTGCCCTGGAGAAGGTAGGACGCTGAAAATGGTCACGGGCATCTGCTGACGTCACCGCACGACGTCACGTGATCAGATTTTCAAAAATTTTTTTTCGTTTTTCGTCAATATCTTCGCCCCTGAAGGGGTAGAACGCTGAAAATGGTCACGTGGGCATCTGCTGACGTCACCGCACGACGTCACGTGGTCAGATTTTCAAAAATTTTTTGTTTTTTGTCAATATCTTCGCTTCTGAAAGGTAAAACGCTGAAAATGGTCACGTGGGCATCTGCTGACGTCACCGCACGACGTAACGTTGTCATATTTTCAAAAATTTTTTTGTTTTTTCGTCAATATCTTCGCTTCTGAAGGGGTAGAACGCTAAAAATGATCACGTGGGCATCTGCTGACGTCACCGCACGACGTCACGTGGTCAAATTTTCAAAAATTTTTTTTTCGTTTTTCGTCAATATTTTCGCCCTTGGAAAGGGTAAGACGTTAAAATGGTCACGGGCATCTGCTGACGTCACCGCACGACGTCACGGTCAAATTTCAAATTTTTTTTTTGTTTTTCGTCAATATCTTCGCCCCTGAAAAAGTAGGACGCTAAAAATGGTCACGGGCATCTGCTGACGTCACCGCACGACGTCACGTGGTCAGATTTTCAAAATTTTTTTCGTTTTTCGTCAATATCTTTGCCCCTGGAAAAGTAGAACGCTAAAATGGTCACGTGGCATCTGCTGACGTCACCGCACGACGTCACGTGGTCAGATTTTCAAAAATTTTTTTTTGTTTTTCGTCAATATTCGCTTCTGAAGAAGGTAGGACGCTAAAATGGTCACGTGGGCATCTGCTGACGTCACCGCACGACGTCACGTGGTCAGATTTTCAAAATTTTTTTTTGTTTTTCGTCAATATTTTCGCCCCTGGAAAGGTAGGACGCTAAAATGGTCACGTGGGCATCTGCTGACGTCACCGCACGACGTCACGGTCAGATTTTCAAAAATTTTTTTTTGTTTTTCGTCAATATCTTCGCTTCTGAAGGTAGAACGCTGAAAATGGTCACGTGGCATCTGCTGACGTCACCGCACAACGTCACGTGGTCAGATTTTCAAAAAATTTTTTTGTTTTTCGTCAATATTTTCGCCCTGGAGAAGGTAGGACGCTGAAAATGGTCACGTGGGCATCTGCTGACGTCACCGCACGACGTCACGTGGTCAGATTTTAAAAATTTTTTTCGTTTTTCGTCAATATCTTCGCCCTGGAAGGGGTAGAACGCTGAAAATGGTCACGTGGGCATGCTGACGTCACCGCACGACGTCACGTTGCCAGATTTTCAAAAATTTTTTTTTGTTTTTCGTCAATATTTTCGCCCCTGGAGAAGATAGAACGCTAAAAATGGTCACGTGGGCATCTGCTGACGTCACCGCACAACGTCACGTGGTCAGATTTTCAAAATGTTTTTTTTTGTTTTTTGTCAATATCTTGCCCCTGGAAGGGTAGGACGCAAAATGGTCACGTGGGCATCTGCTGACGTCACCGCACGACGTCACGTGGTCAGATTTTAAAAATTTTTTTGTTTTTTGTCAATATCTTTGCCCTGGAAAGAGTAGGACGCTAAAATGGTCACGTGGGCATCTGCTGACGTCACCGCACGACGTCACGGTCAGATTTTCAAAAATTTTTTTCGTTTTTCGTCAATATCTTCGCCCTGGAAGGTAGAACGCTGAAAATGGTCACGTGGGCATCTGCTGACGTCACCGCACGACGTCACGTGGTCAGATTTTAAAAATTTTTTGTTTTTTGTCAATATTTCGCTTTTGGAAAGGTAGGACGCTAAAAATGGTCACGTGGGCATCTGCTGACGTCACCGCACGACGTCACGTGGTCAGATTTTCAAATTTTTTTTGTTTTTTGTCAATATCTTCGCCCCTGGAAGGGGTAGGACGCTAAAAATGGTCACGTGGGCATCTGCTGACGTCACCGCACAATGATACGTTTCCAGACTTTCAATAAATTTTTTTGTTTTTTGTCAATATCTCTGCTTCTGGTGAAAGTAGAACGCTGAAAATTGTTACGTGGGCATCTGCTAACGTCACCGCACGATAATTCTTTGCCAGATTTTCAAAAATTCTTTTTTCGTTTTTTGTCAATATCTCTGCTTCTGGTGAAGATAGAACGCTGAAAATGATCACGTGGGCATCTGCTGACGTCACCGCACGACATCACGTGATCAGATTTTCAAAAATTTTTTTTTTGTTTTTTGTCAATATCTTTGCCCCTGGAAAAGTAGACGCTTAAAATGATCACGTGGGCATCTGCTGACGTCACCGCACGACGTCACGTGGTCAGATTTTCAAAAATTTCTTTTCGTTTTTCGTTAATATCTTCGCCCCTAAAAAGGGTAGGACGCTGAAAAATCACGTAGGCATCTGCTGACGTCACCGCACGACGTCAGTGGTCATATTTTCAAAATTTTTTTCGTTTTTCGTCAATATCTTAGCCCCTGGAGAAGGTAGGACGCTAAAAATGGTCACGTTGGCATCTGCTGACGTCACCGCACGACATCACGTGATCAGATTTTCAAAATTTTCTTCGTTTTTCGTCAATATCTTCGCCCCTAAAAGGGTAGGACGCTGAAAATGGTCACGTGAGCATTTGCTAACGTCACCGCACGACGTCACGTGGTCAGATTTTCAAAAATTTTTTTTTTGTTTTTCGTCAATATCTCCGCTTCTGGAAAAGGTAGGACGCTGAAAATAATCACGTGGGCATCTGCTGACGTCACCGCACGACATTACGTGATCAGATTTTCAAAAATTTTTTTTTCGTTTTTCGTCAATATCTTTGCCCCTGGAAGAAGTAGGACGCTGAAAATGGTCACGTGAGCATCTGCTGACGTCACCGCACGATGATACGTTGCCAGATTTTCAAAAATTTTTTTTTTGTTTTTTGTCAATATCTCTGCTGCTGGTAAAAGTAGAACGCTGAAAATGGTCACGTGGGCATCTGCTGACGTCACCGCACAATGATACGTTGCCAGATTTTCAAAAATTTTTTTTTGTTTTTTGTCAATATCTCTGCTTCTGGTGAAAGTAGAACGCTGAAAATTGTCACGTGGGCATCTGCTGACGTCACCGCACGATGATTCTTTGCCAGATTTTCAAAAATTCTTTTTTCGTTTTTGTCAATATCTCTGCTTCTGGTGAAGGTAGAACGCTGAAAATGGTCACGTGGCATCTGCTGACGTCACCGCACAATGATACGTTGCAAGATTTTGAAAATTTTTTTTATCGTTTTTTGTCAATATCTCTGTTTCTGGTGAAGGTAGAACGCTGAAAATGATCACGTGAGCATCTGCTGACATCACCGCACAATAATACATTGACAGATTTTCAAAAAAATTTTTTTTGTTTTTTGTCAATATCTTTGTTTCTGGTGAAGGTAGAACGCTGAAAATAGTCACGTGGGCATTTGCTGACGTCACCGCACAATGATACATTGACAAATTTTCAACAAATTTTTTTTTGTTTTTTGTCAATATCTTTGTTTCTGGTGAAAGTAGAACGCTGAAAATGATCACGTGGGCATCTGCTGTCGTCACCGCACGACGTTACGTGGTCAGATTTTCAAAACTTTTTTTTCGTTAATATCTCCGCCTCTGGAGGGGTAGGACGCTAAAAATTATCACGTGGGCATCTTCTGACGTCACCGCACGACGTCACGTGGTCAAATTAAAAAATTTTTTTCGTTTTTTGTCAATATTTTTGCTCTGGAGAATGTAGAACGCTGAAAATAGTCACGTGAGCATCTGCTGACGTCACCGCACAATGATACGTTGTCAGATTTTGAAAAATTTTATTATCGTTTTTTGTCAATATCTCTGTTTCTGGTAAAAATAGAACGCTGAAAATTGTTACGTGGGCATCTGCTGACGTCACCGCACGATGATTTTTTGCCAGTTTTCAAAATTTTTTTTTTGTTTTTTGTCAATATTTCTGCCTCTAAAAAATGTTGAACGCTGAAAATAGTCACGTGGGCATCTTCTGACGTCACCGCACGAAGATTTGTTGCCAGATTTTCAAAAATTTTTTTCGTTTTTGTCAATATTTCTGCTTTTGGTGAAGGTAGAACGCTGAAAATGGTCACGTGGGCATCTGCTGACGTCACCGCACGAAGATTTGTTGCCAGATTTTCAAAAATTTTTTTGTTTTTGTCAATATCTTTGTTTTTGGTGAAGGTAGAACGCTGTAATAGTCACGTGGGCATTTGCTGACGTCACTGCACGACATCACGTGATAAAATTTTCAAAATTTTTTTCGTTTTTCGTCAATATCTTTGCCCCTGGAGAGGGTAGGACGCTAAAATGATCACGTAGGCATCTGCTGACGTCACCGCACGACGTAAAGTGGTCATATTTAAAAAAAATTTTTTTATTTTTTTCGTCAATATCTTCGCCCCTGGAGGGAGTAAGGCGCTAAAAATGGTCACGTGGGCATCTGCTGACGTCACCGCACGACGTCACGTGGTCGGAATTTCAAAAATTTTTTTTTTGTTTTTCCTCAATATCTTCGCCCCTGGAAGGGGTAGGACGCAAAAAATGGTTACGTGGGCATCTGCTGACGTCACCGCACGAAGTCACGTGGTCAGATTTTTAAAAATTTTTTTTTGTTTTTTGTTAATATCTCTGCTTCTGGTGAAAGTAGAACGCTGAAAATGGTCACGTGGGCATCTGCTGACGTCACCGCACGAAGATTCGTTGCCAAATTTTCAAAAATTTATTTTTTGTTTTTTGTTAATATCTCCGCTCCTGGAGAGGGTAGGACGCTGAAAATAATCACGTGGGCATTTGCTAACGTCACCGCACGACATCACGTGATCAGATTTTCAAAAAATTCTATTTCGTTTTTCGTCAATATCTTCGCCCCTGGAAAAAGTAGGACGCTAAAAATGGTCACGTAGGCATCTGCTGACGTCACCGCACGAAGTCACGTGGTCAGATTTTCAAAAATTTTTTTTTTGTTTTTTGTTAATAACTTGCTCCTGGAACAGGTAAGACGCTGAAAATGATCACGTGAGCATTTGCTGACGTCACCGCACAATGATACGTTGCCAGATTTTAAAAAATTATTTTATTGTTTTTTGTCAATATCTCTGTTTCTGGTGAAAATAAAACGCTAAAAATTGTTACGTGAGCATCTGATGACGTCACCGCACGATGATTCTTTGCCAGATTTTCAAAATTTTTTTTTTTGTTTTTCGTCAATATCTTTGCCTCTGGAAGGAGTAGGACGCTGAAAATGGTCACGTGAGCATTTGCTGTCGTTACCGCACGACGTCACGTGGTCAGATTTTCAAAAATTTTTTTTTCGTTTTTCGTCAATATCTCCGTTTCTGGAGAAGGTAGAACGCTGAAAATTATTACGTGGGCATCTGTTGACGTAACCGCACGACGTCACGTGGTCAGATTTTTAAAAATTTTTTTTTCGTTTTTCGTCAATATCTTCGCCCCTGGAAAGAATAGGACGCTTAAAATGGTCACGTGGGCATTTGCTGACGTCACCGCACGAAGATTTGTTGCCAGATTTTCAAAAAATTATTTTTTGTTTTTTGTCAATATCTCTGTTTCTGGTGAAGGTAGAACGCTGAAAATTGTCACGTGGGCATCTGCTGACGTCACCGCACAACGTCACGTGGTCAAATTTTCAAAAAATTTTTTTTCGTTTTTCGTCAATATCTCCGTGCCTGGAGGGGGTAAGACGCTGAAAATGGTCACGTGAGCATCTGCTGACGTCACCGCACGACGTCACGTGGTCAGATTTTCAAAAATTTTTTGTTTTTGTCAATATCTCTGCTTCTGGTAGAAGTAAAACGCTGTGGTCACGTGGGCATCTGCTGACGTCACCGCACGACGTCACGTGGTCAGATTAAAAATTTTTTTTTTGTTTTTCGTCAATATCTTCGCCTTTGGAGAAGGTAAGACGCTAAAATGGTCACGTGGGCATCTGCTGACGTCACCGCACGATGTCACGTGGTCAGATTTTCAAAAATTTTTTTTTCGTTTTTCGTCAATATCTTTGCCCCTGGAAAAGGTAAAACGCTAAAAATGGTCACGTGGGCATCTGCTGACGTCACCACACGACGTCACGTGGTTAAATTTTCAAAAATTTTTTTTTCGTTTTTCGTCAATATCTCCGTTTCTGGAGAAGGTAGAACGCTGAAAATTATCACGTGGGCATCTGTTGACGTAACCGCACGACATCACGTAATCATATTTTCAAAAATTTTTTTTTTATTTTTTGTCAATATCTTCGCCCCTGGAGAAAGTAGGACGCTAAAAATGGTCACGTGGGCATCTGCTGTCGTCACCGCACGACGTTACGTGGTCAGATTTTCAAAACTTTTTTTTTGTTTTTCGTTAATATCTCCGCCTCTGGAGGGGGTAGGACGCTAAAAATGGTCACGTGGGCATGTTCTGACGTCACCGCACGACGTCACGTGGTCAAATTAAAAAAAATTTTTTTTTCGTTTTTTGTCAATATTTTTGCCTCTAGAGAATGTAGAACGCTGAAAATAGTCACGTGGGCTCTGCTGGCGTCACCGCACGAAGATTTGTTGCCAAATTTAAAAATTTTTTTCGTTTTTGTCAATATTTCTGCTTTTGGTAAAATTGAACGCTGAAAATGGTCACGTGAGCATCTGCTGACGTCACCGCACAATGATACGTTGTCAGATTTTGAAAAATTTTTTTATCGTTTTTTGTCAATATCTCTGCTTCTGGTAAAAATAGAACGCTGAAAATTGTTACGTGGGCATCTGCTGACGTCACCGCACGATGATTTTTTGCCAGTTTTCAAAATTTTTTTTTTGTTTTTTGTCAATATCTCTGCCTCTAAAAAATGTTGAACGCTGAAAATAGTCACGTGGGCATCTTCTGACGTCACCGCACGATGATTCTTTGCTAGATTTTCAAAAAATTTTTTTTCGTTTTTTGTCAATATTTCTGCTTTTGGTGAAGGTAGAACGCTGAAAATGGTCACGTGGGCATCTGCTGACGTCACCGCACGAAGATTTGTTGCCAGATTTTCAAAATTTTTTTGTTTTTGTCAATATCTTTGTTTTTGGTGAAGGTAGAACGCTGATAATAGTCACGTGGGCATTTGCTGACGTCACTGCACGACATCACGTGATAAAATTTTCAAAAATTTCTTTTTCGTTTTTCGTCAATATCTTTGCCCCTGGAGAGGGTAGGACGCTAAAAATGATCACGTAGGCATCTGCTGACGTCACCGCACGACGAAGTGGTCATATTTAAAAAATTTTTTTTTTGTCAATATCTTCGTTCCTGGAGGGAGTAGGGCGCTAAAAATGGTCACGTGGGCATCTGCTGACGTCACCGCACGACGTCACGTGGTCGGAATTTCAAAAATTTTTTTTTTGTTTTTCCTCAATATCTTCGCCCCTGGAAGGGGTAGGACGCAAAAAATGATTACGTGGGCATCTGCTGACGTCACCGCACGAAGTCACGTGGTCAGATTTTCAAAAATTTTTTTTTGTTTTTTGTTAATATCTCTGCTTCTGGTGAAAGTAGAACGCTGAAAATGGTCACGTGGGCATCTGCTGACGTCACCGCACGAAGATTCGTTGCCAGATTTTCAAAAATTTATTTTTTGTTTTTTGTTAATATCTCCGCTCCTGGAGAGGGTAGGACGCTGAAAATAATCACGTGGGCATTTGCTGACGTCACCGCACGACATCACGTGATCAGATTTTCAAAAATTTATTTCGTTTTTTGTCAATATCTTCGCCCTGGAAAAGTAGGACGCTAAAAATGGTCACGTAGGCATCTGCTGACGTCACCGCACGAAGTCACGTGGTCAGATTTTCAAAAATTTTTTTTTTGTTTTTCGTTAATAACTTGCTCCTGGAAAAGGTAAGACGCTGAAAATGATCACGTGAGCATTTGCTGACGTCACCGCACAATGATACGTTGCCAGATTTAAAAAATTATTTTATTGTTTTTTGTCAATATCTCTGTTTCTGGTGAAAATAAACGCTAAAATTGTTACGTGAGCATCCATGACGTCACCGCACGATGATTCAGAGATTTTCAAAATTTTTTTTTGTTTTTCGTCAATATCTTTGCCTCTGGAAGGAGTAGGACGCTGAAATGGTCACGGCATTGCTGTCGTTACCGCACGACGTCACGTGGTCAGATTTTCAAAATTTTTTTTTCGTTTTTCGTCATATATCGTTTCTGAAATAGAACGCTGAAAATTATTACGTGGCATCTGTTGACGTACCGCACGACGTCACGTGGTCAGATTTTTAAAAATTTCTTTCGTTTTTCGTCAATATCTTCGCCCCTGGAGCGATAGGACGCTTAAAATGGTCACGTGGGCATTTGCTGACGTCACCGCACGACGTCACGTGGTCAGATTTTCAAAATTTTTTTTTGTTTTTCGTCAATTTTTTCACTTTGAAGGGGTAGAACGCTAAAAATGGTCACGCATCTGCTGACGTCACCGCACGACGTCACGTAATCAGATTTTAAAAACTTTTTTCGTTTTTCGTCAATATCTTCGCCCCTGGAAAAGGTAGGTCGCTAAAATGGTCACGGGCATCTGCTGACGTCACCGCACGACGTAACGTGGTCAGATTTTTAAAATTTTTTTTTTGTTTTTCGTCAATATCTAGCCCTGGAGGGGTAGGACGCTAAAAATGGTCACGTGGGCATCTGCTGACGTCACCGCACGACGTCACGTGGTCAATTTTCAAAATTTTTTTTGTTTTTCGTCAATTTTTTCACTTTTGGAAGAAGGAGGACGCTAAAAATGGTCACGTGGGCATTGCTTACGTTACCGCACGACGTAACGTAATCAGATTTTAAAAACTTTTTTTTTTGTTTTTCGTCAATAACTTCGCCCCTGGAGGAGGTAGGTCGCTAAAAATGGTCACGTGGGCATCTGCTGACGTCACCGCACAATGATACGTTGCCAGATTTTCAAAAAATTTTTTTTTGTTTTTTTGTCAATATCTCTGCTTCTGGTGAAAGTAGAACGCTGAAAATTTTTACGTGGGCATCTGCTGACGTCACCGCACGATGATTCTTTGCCAGATTTTCAAAAATTCTTTTTTCGTTTTTTGTCAATATCTCTGCTTCTGGTGAAGGTAGAACGCTGAAAATGGTCACGTGGGCATCTGCTGATGTCACCGCACGACGTCACGTAATCAGATTTTCAAAAATTTCTATTTCGTTTTTTGTTAATATCTTTGCCCTTGGAGGGGGTAAAACGCTAAAAATGGTCACGTGAGCATCTGCTGACGTCACCGCACGACGTCACGTGGTCAAATTAAAAAAATTTTTTTTTTCGTTTTTTGTCAATATTTTTGCCTCTAGAGAATGTAGAACGCTGAAAATAGTCACGTGGGCTCTGCTGGCGTCACCGCACGAAGATTTGTTGCTAAATTTTCAAAAATTTTTTTTTCGTTTTTTGTCAATATTTCTGCTTCTGGTAAAATTGAACGCTGAAAATGGTCACGTGAGCATCTGCTGACGTCACCGCACGACGATACGTTGTCAGATTTTGAAAATTTTTTTATCGTTTTTTGTCAATATCTCTGCTTCTGGTAAAATAGAACGCTGAAAATTGTCACGTGGGCATCTGCTGACGTCACCGCACGATACGTTTTCAGATTTTCAAAATTTTTTTGTTTTTTGTCAATATCTTTGCCTCTAAAGAATGTTGAACGCTGAAAATGGTCACGTGGGCATCTTCTGACGTCACCGCACGATGTCTTTGCTAGATTTTCAAAAATTTTTTTCGTTTTTTGTCAATTTTTCTGCTTTTGGTGAAGGTAGAACGCTGAAAATGGTCACGTGGGCATCTGCTGACGTCACTGCACGACATCACGTGATAAGATTTTCAAAAATTTCTTTTTCGTTTTTCGTCAATATCTTTGCCCCTGAAGAAGGTAGGACGCTAAAAATGGTCACGTAGGCATCTGCTGACGTCACCGCACGACGTAAAGTGGTCATATTTAAAAAAAATTTTTTTATGTTTTTCGTCAATATCTTCGCCCCTGGAGAAAGTAGGACGCTAAAAATGGTCACGTGGGCATCTGCTGACGTCACCGCACGACGTCACGTTGTCGGATTTTCAAAATTTTTTTTTTGTTTTTCGTCAATATCTTCGCCCTGGAAAGGGGTAGGACGCAAAATGGTCACGTGGGCATCTGCTGACGTCACCGCACAATGATCACGTTGTCAGTTTTCAAAAATTTTTTTTCGTTTTTTGTCAATATCTCTGCTTCTGGAAAATTTAGGACGCTGAAAATAGTCACGTGGGCATTTGCTGACGTCACCGCACGACGTCACGTGGTCAAATTTTCAAAAATTTTTTTTTCGTTTTTCGTCAATATTTTTTTTCCTGAAGGGGGTAAGACGCTGAAAATGGTCACGTGGGCATCTGCTGACGTCACCGCACGACATCACGTGATCAGATTTTCAAAAATTTTTTTTTTTTTTTGTCAATATCTCTGCTTCTGGAGAAGTAGAACGCTGAAAATGGTCACGTGGCATCTGCTGACGTCACCGCACAATCACGTTGTCAGATTTTCAAAATTTTTTTTCGTTTTTTGTCAATATCTCTGCTTCTGGTGAAGGTAGAACGCTGAAAATGGTCACGTGGGCATCTGCTGACGTCACCGCACGACGTCACGTGGTCAGATTTTCAAAAAATTTTTTGTTTTTCGTCAATATCTCCGCCTGGAAAAGGTAGGACGCTGAAAATGGTCACGTGGGCATCTGCTGACGTCACCGCACGACGTCACGTGGTCAGATTTTCAAAATTTTTTTTGTTTTTGTCAATATCTCTGCTTCTGGAAGAAGTAGAACGCTGAAAATGGTCACGTGGGCATCTGCTGACGTCACCGCACGACGTCGTTGCCAGATTTTCAAAAAATTTTTTTTGTTTTTGTCAATATTTCTGCTTTTGGTGAAAGTAGAACGCTAAAAATGGTCACGTGGGCATCTGCTGACGTCACCGCACGAAGATTCGTTGTTAAATTTTCAAAAATTTTCTTTTCGTTTTTTTTCAATATCTCTGCTCCTGGAGAAAGTAGAACGCTGAAAATGGTCACGTGGGCATCTGCTGACGTCACCGCACGACGTCACGTGGTCAGATTTTGAAAAATTTTTTTCGTTTTT
>NW_027228859.1:0-14179 GCF_019399895.1 Cardiocondyla obscurior | reverse complement strand
GGGCATCTGCTGACGTCACCGCACGACGTCACGTGGTCAGATTTTCAAAATTTTTTTTTTGTTTTTCGTCAATATCTTTGCCCCCTGAAGGAGGTAGAACGCTAAAAAGGTCACGTGGGCATCTGCTGACGTCACCGCACGACGTCACGTGGTCAGATTTTCAAAAATTTTTTTTCGTTTTTCGTCAATATCTTCGCTTCTGGAGGAATAGGACGCTAAAAATGGTCACGTGGGCATGTTCTGACGTCACCGCACGACGTCACGTGGTCAGATTTTCAAAATTTGTTTTTTTGTTTTTCGTCAATATCTTTGCCCCTGGAAAAGAGTAAGACGCTAAAAATGGTCACGTGGGCATCTGCTGACGTCACACAACGACGTGGTCAGATTTTCAAAAATTTCTTTTCGTTTTCGTCAATATCTTCGCTTCTGGAAAGGTAGGACGCAAAAATGGTCACGTGGGCATCTGCTGACGTCACCGCACGACGTCACGTGGTCAGATTTTCAAAAATTTTTTTTTCGTTTTTCGTCAATATCTTCGTTCCTGGAAAAAGTAGGACGCTAAAAATGGTCACGTGGGCATCTGCTGACGTCACCGCACGACGTCACGTGGTCAGATTTTTAAAATTTTTTTTTGTTTTTCGTCAATACTTTCGCTTCTGGAGAAGGTGGGACGCAAAAAATGGTTACGTGGGCATTTGCTGACGTCACCGCACGACGTCAAGTGGTTATATTTTCAAAAATTTTTTTTCGTTTTATGTCAATATCTCCGCCTCTGGAGAAAATAGGACGCTAAAAATGGTCACGTGGGCAATTGCTGACGTCACCGCACGACGTCACGTGGTCAGATTTTCAAAAATTTTTTTTTCGTTTTTCGTCAATATCTTCGTTCCTGGAAAGGGTAGGACGCTAAAAATGGTCACGTGAGCATCTGCTGACGTCACCGCACGACGTCACGTGGTCAGATTTTCAAAAATTTTTTTTTCGTTTTTCGTCAATATCTCCGCTTCTGGAGAAGTTAGGACTCTAAAAATGGTCACGTGAGCATCTGCTGACGTCACCGCACGACGTCACGTGGTCAGATTTTCAAAAATTTTTTTTTCGTTTTTCGTCAATATCTTCGTTCCTGGAAAGGGTAGAACGCTAAAAATGATCACGTGGGCATCTGCTGACATCACCGCACGACGTTCGTTGTTAAATTTTCAAAAATTTTTTTTTTGTTCTTTGTCAATATCTTTGCGTCTGGTGAAAATAAAACGCTAAAAATAATTACGTGGGCATCTGCTGACATCACCGCACAATGATACATTGCCAGATTTTCAAAAACTTATTTTTCGTTTTCTGTCAATATCTCTGCTTCTGGTGAAGGTAGAACGCTGAAAATAGTCACGTGGGCATCTGCTGACGTCACCGCACGACGTTACGTGGTCAGATTTTCAAAAATTTTTTTTTTGTTTTTTGTCAATATCTTCGCCCATGAAGGGAATAGGACTCCAAAAATGGTCACGTGGGCATCTGCTGACGTCACCGCACGACGTCACGTGGTCAGATTTTCAAAAACTTGTTTTTTGTTTTTCGTCAATATTTTTGCCCCTGAAGGGGGTAAAACGCTAAAAATGGTCACGTGGACATCTGCTGACGTCACCGCACGACGTCACGTGGTCAGATTAAAAAAAATTTTTTTTTCGTTTTTCGTCAATACCTTCGCTTCTGGTGAGAATAAGACGCAAAACATGGTCACGTGGGCATCTGCTGACGTCACCGCACGAAGTCACGTGGTCAGATTTTCAAAAATTTTTTTTTCGTTTTTCGTCGATATCTTCGCCCCTGGAAAGGGTAGGACGCTAAAAATGGTCACGTGAGCATCTGCTGACGTCACCGCACGACGTCACGTGGTCAGATTTTCAAAAATTTTTTTTTCGTTTCTCGTCAATATCTTCGTTCCTGGAAAGGGTAGAACGCTAAAAATGATCACGTGGGCATCTGCTGACGTCATCGCACGAAAATTCGTTGTTAAATTTTCAAAAATTTTTTTTTTGTTTTTTGTCAATATCTTTGCGTCTGGTGAAAATAGAACGCTAAAAATAATCACGTGGGCATCTGCTGACGTCACCGCACGACGTCACGTGGTCAAATTTTCAAAAATTTTTTTATCGTTTTTTGTCAATATCTTTGCTTCTGGTGAAGGTAGAACGCTGAAAATTGTTACGTGGGCATCTGCTGACGTCACCGCACGACGTTACGTGGTCAGATTTTCAATAATTTTTTTTTTGTTTTTCGTCAATATCTCCGCCTCTGGAGGGGGTAGGACGCTAAAAATGGTCACGTGGGCATCTGCTGACGTCACCGCACGACGTCACGTGGTCAGATTTTCAAAATTTCTTTTAGTTTTTCGTCAATATCTTCGCTTCTGAGAAATGGGACGCAAAAAATGGTCACGTGAGCATTTGCTGACGTCACCGCACGACGTCACGTGGTCAGATTTTCAAAAATTTCTTTTTCGTTTTTCGTCAATATTTTCGCCCCTGGAAAGGGTAGGACGCGAAAAATGGTCACGTGGGCATCTGCTGACGTCACCGCACGAAGTCACGTGGTCAGATTTTCAAAAATTTGTTTTTTGTTTTTCGTCTATATTTTTGCCCCTGAAGGGGGTAAAACGCTAAAAATGGTCGCGTGGGCATCTGCTGACGTCACCGCACGACGTCACGTGGTCAGATTTTTAAAAATTTCTTTTTCGTTTTTCGTCAAGATCTTCGCTTCTGGAGAAAATAGGACGCAAAACATGGTCACGTGGGCATTTGCTGACGTTACCACACGACGTTACGTGGTCAGATTTTCAAAAATTTTTTTTTCGTTTTTCGTCAATATCTTCGCCCCTGGATAAAGTAGGACGAAAAAAAATGGTCACGTGGGCATCTGCTGACGTCACCGCACGAAGTCACGTGGTCAGATTTTCAAAAATTTCTTATTTGTTTTTCGTCGATATTTTCGCCCCTGGAGAGGGTAGGACGCTAAAAATGGTCACGTGGGCATCTGCTAACGTCACCGCACGACGTCACGTGGTCAAATTTTCAAAAATTTTTTTATCGTTTTTTGTCAATATTTTTGCTTCTGGTGAAGGTAGAACGCTGAAAATTGTTACGTGGGCATCTGCTGACGTCACCGCACGACGTTACGTGGTCAGATTTTCAAAAATATTTTTTTTGTTTTTCGTCAATATCTCCGCCTCTGGAGGGGGTAGGACGCTAAAAATGGTCACGTGGGCATGTTCTGACGTCACCGCACGACGTCACGTGGTCAGATTTTTAAAAATTTCTTTTTCGTTTTTCGTCAAGATCTTCGCTTCTGGAGAGAATAGGACGCAAAACATGGTCACGTGGGCATCTGCTGACGTCACCGCACGACGTCACGTGGTCAGATTTTCAAAATTTTTTTCGTTTTTCGTCAATATCTTCGTCCCTGGGAAAAGTAGGACGCTAAAAATGGTCATGTGGGCATCTGCTGACGTCACCGCACGAAGTCACGTGGTCAGATTTTCAAAAATTTCTTATTTGTTTTTCGTCGATATTTTCGCCCCTGGAGAGGGTAGGACGCTAAAAATGGTCACGTGAACATGTTCTGACGTCACCGCACGACGTCACGTGGTCAGATTTTCAAAAATTTTTTTTCGTTTTTTGTCAATATTTTTGCGTCTGATGAAAATAAAACGCTAAAAATAATCACGTGGGCATCTGCTGACGTCACCGCACGATGTACGTTGTCAGATTTTCAAAAATTTTTTTTCGTTTTCGTCAATATCTTCGCCCTTAGAGGGAGTAGGACGCTAAAAATGGTCACTTGGGCATCTGCTGTCGTCACCGCACGATGATTTTTTGCCAGATTTTCAAAAATTTTTTTATCGTTTTTTGTCAATATCTTTGCTTCTGGTGAAAGTAGAACGCTGAAAATTGTTACGTGGGCATTTGCTAACGTAACCGCACGATGATTTTTTGCCAGATTTTCAAAAATTTTTTTATCGTTTTTTGTCAATATCTTTGCTTCTGGTGGAGGTAGAACGCTGAAAATTGTTACGTTGGAATTTGCTGACGTCACCGCACAATGATACGTTGCCAGATTTTCAAAAATTATTTTTGTTTTTTGTCAATATCTCTGCTTCTGGTAAAGGTAGAACGCTGAAAATTGTTACGTGGGCATCTGCTGACGTCACCGCACGATGATACATTGCCAGATTTTCAAAAATTTATTTTTCGTTTTCTGTCAATATCTCTGCTTCTGGTGAAAGTAGAACGCTGAAAATAGTCACGTGGGCATCTGCTGTCGTCACCGCACGACGTCAAGTGGTAATATTTTCAAAAATTTTTTTTTTGTTTTTCGTCAATATCTCCGCCTCTGGAAGGGGTAGGACGCTAAAAATGGTCACGTGGGCATCTGCTGACGTCACCGCACAACGTCACGTGGTCAGATTTTCAAAAATTTGTTTTTTGTTTTTCGTCAATATTTTTGCCCCTGAAGGGGGTAAAACGCTAAAAAAGGTCACGTGGGCATCTGCTGACGTCACCGCACGACGTCAAGTGGTCATATTTTCAAAAATTTTTTTTTCGTTTTTCGTCAATATCTTCGCCTCTGGAGGAAATAGGACGCTAAAAATGGTCACGTGGGCATGTTCTGACGTCACCGCACGACGTCACGTGGTCAAATTTTCAAAAATTTGTTTTTTGTTTTTCGTCAATATCTTTGCTCCTGAAAAGAGTAAGACGCTAAAAATGGTCACGTGGGCATCTGCTGACGTCACCGCACGACGTCACGTGGTCAGATTTTCAAAATTTTTTTTCGTTTTTCGTCAATATCTTCGCTTCTGAAAGAATAGGACGAAAAAAATGGTCACGTGAGCATTTGCTGACGTCACCGCACGAAGTCACGTGGTCAGATTTTCAAAAATTTTTTTCGTTTTTCGTCAATATCTTCGTTCCTGGAAAGGGTAGGACGCTATAAATTGTCACGTGGGCATCTGCTGACGTCACCGCACGACGTCACGTGGTCAAATTTTCAAAAATTTTTTTTTTGTTTTTCGTCAATACTTTCGCTTCTGGAGAAGGTGAGACGCAAAAAATGGTTACGTGGGCATTTGCTGACGTCACCGCACGACGTCAAGTGGTTATATTTTCAAAAATTTTTTTTCGTTTTATGTCAATATCTCCGCCTCTGGAGAAAATAGGACGCTAAAAATGGTCACGTGGGCAATTGCTGACGTCACCGCACGACGTCACGTGGTCAGATTTTCAAAAATTTTTTTTTTGTTTTTCGTCAATATCTTCGTTCCTGGAAAGGGTAGGACGCTAAAAATGGTCACGTGGGCATCTGCTGACGTCACCGCACGACGTCACGTGGTCAGATTTTCAAAAATTTTTTTTTCGTTTTTCGTCAATATCTCCGCTTCTGGAGAAGTTAGGACTCTAAAAATGGTCACGTGAGCATCTGCTGACGTCACCGCACGACGTCACGTGGTCAGATTTTCAAAATTTTTTTTTCGTTTTTCGTCAATATCTTCGTTCCTGGAAAGGGTAGAACGCTAAAAATGATCACGTGGGCATCTGCTGACGTCATCGCACGAAGGTTCGTTGTTAAATTTTCAAAAATTTTTTTTTTGTTCTTTGTCAATATCTTTGCGTCTGGTGAAAATAAAACGCTAAAAATAATCACGTGGGCATCTGCTGACATCACCGCACAATGATACATTGCCAGATTTTCAAAAATTTATTTTTCGTTTTTCGTCGATATCTTCGCCCTGGAAAGGTAGGACGCTAAAAATGGTCACGTGGGCATCTGCTGACGTCACCGCACGACGTCACGTGGTCAGATTTTCAAAAATTTTTTCGTTTTTCGTCAATATCTTCGTTCCTGAAAGGGTAGAACGCTAAAAATGATCACGTGGGCATCTGCTGACGTCACCGCACGAAATCACGTTGTCAGATTTTCAAAAATTTTTTTGTTTTTTGTCAATATCTTTGCGTCTGGTGAAAATAGAACGCTAAAAATGGTCACGTGGGCATCTGCTGACGTCACCG
This sequence comes from Cardiocondyla obscurior, assembly GCF_019399895.1. Lineage (NCBI taxonomy): Eukaryota > Metazoa > Arthropoda > Insecta > Hymenoptera > Formicidae > Cardiocondyla > Cardiocondyla obscurior. Next base: position 8,117 of record NW_027228859.1, on the reverse strand, counting down.
CACGACGTCACGTGGTCAGATTTTCAAAAATTTTTTTTCGTTTTTTGTCAATATCTTTGCTTCTGGTGAAGGTAGAACGCGAAAATGGTCACGTGGGCATCTGCTGACGTCACCGCACGACGTTACGTGGTCAGATTTTCAATAATTTTTTTTTTGTTTTTCGTCAATATCTCCGCCTCTGGAGGGGGTAGGACGCTAAAAATGGTCACGTGGGCATCTGCTGACGTCACCGCACGACGTCACGTGGTCAGATTTTCAAAAATTTGTTTTTTGTTTTTTGTCAATATCTTTTCCCCTGAAGGGGGTAAAACGCTAAAAATGGTCACGTGGGCATCTGCTGACGTCACCGCACGACGTCACGTGGTCAGATTTTTAAAAATTTCATTTTAGTTTTTCGTCAATATCTTCGCTTCTGGAGAGAATGGGACGCAAAACATGGTCACGTGGGCATTTGCTAACGTTACCACACGACGTTACGTGGTCAGATTTTCAAAAATTTCTTTTTCGTTTTTCGTCAATATTTTCGCCCCTGGATAAAGTAGGACGAAAAAAAATGGTCACGTGGGCATCTGCTGACGTCACCGCACGAAGTCACGTTGCCAGATTTTCAAAAATTTCTTTTTCGTTTTTCGTCAATATTTTCGCCCCTGGAAAGGGTAGGACGCGAAAAATGGTCACGTGGGCATCTGCTGACGTCACCGCACGACGTCAAGTGGTCATATTTAAAAAAATTTTTTTTTCGTTTTTCGTCAATATCTCTGCCTCTGGAAAGGTAGGACGCTAAAAATGGTCACGTGGGCATGTTCTGACGTCACCGCACGACGTCACGTGGTCAGATTTTCAAAATTTTTTTTTTTTGTCAATATCTTTGCCTTTGGAAAGGGTAAAACGCTAAAAATGGTCACGTGGGCATCTGCTGACGTCACCGCACGAAGTCACGTGGTCAGATTTTCAAAAATTTTTTTTTTGTTTTTCGTCGATATCTTTGCCCCTGGAAGGTGTAGGACGCTAAAAATGGTCACGTGAGCATCTGCTGACGTCACCGCACGACGTCACGTAGTCAGATTTTCAAAAATTTTTTTTTCGTTTTTCGTCAATATCTTCGTTCTTAAAGGGGGTAGGACGCTAAAAATGGTCACTTGGACATCTGCTGTCGTCACCGCACGATGATTTTTTGCCAGATTTTCAAAAATTTTTTTATCGTTTTTTGTCAATATCTTTGCTTCTGGTGAAGGTAGAACGCTGAAAATTGTTACGTGGGCATCTGCTAACGTCACCGCACGATGATTTTTTGCCAGATTTTCAAAAATTTTTTTATTGTTTTTTGTCAATATCTTTGCTTCTGGTGGAGGTAGAACGCTGAAAATTGTTACGTTGGAATTTGCTGACGTCACCGCACAATGATACGTTGCCAGATTTTGAAAAAATTATTTTTTGTTTTTTGTCAATATCTCTGCTTCTGGTAAAGGTAGAACGCTGAAAATTGTTACGTGGGCATCTGCTGACGTCACCGCACGATGATACATTGCCAGATTTTCAAAAATTTATTTTTCGTTTTCTGTCAATATCTCTGCTTCTGGTGAAGGTAGAACGCTGAAAATAGTCACGTGGGCATCTGCTGTCGTCACCGCACGACGTCAAGTGGTAATATTTTCAAAAATTTTTTTTTTGTTTTTTGTCAATATCTCCGCTTCTGGAAGGGGTAGGACGCTAAAAATGGTCACGTGGGCATCTGCTGACGTCACCGCACAACGTCACGTGGTCAGATTTTCAAAAATTTGTTTTTTGTTTTTCGTCAATATTTTTGCCCCTGAAGGGGTAAACGCTAAAAGGTCACGTGGGCATCTGCTGACGTCACCGCACGACGTCAAGTGGTCATATTTTCAAAAATTTTTTTTTCGTTTTTCGTCAATATCTTCGCCTCTGGAGGAAATAGGACGCTAAAAATGGTCACGTGGGCATGTTCTGACGTCACCGCACGACGTCACGTGGTCAAATTTTCAAAATTTGTTTGTTTTTCGTCAATATCTTTGCTCCTGAAAGGAGTAAGACGCTAAAAATGGTCACGTGGGCATCTGCTGACGTCACCGCACGACGTCACGTGGTCAGATTTTCAAAAATTTTTTTGTTTTTCGTCAATATCTTTGCCCCTGAAGGGGTAAAACGCTAAAAATGGTCACGTGGGCATTTGCTGACGTCACCGCACGACGTCAAGTGGTCAGATTTTCAAAAATTTTTTTTTCGTTTTTCGTCAATATCTTCGCCTCTGGAGGAAATAGGACGCTAAAAATGGTCACGTGGGCATGTTCTGACGTCACCGCACGACGTCACGTGGTCAAATTTTCAAAAATTTGTTTTTTGTTTTTCGTCAATATCTTTGCTCCTGAAAAGAGTAAGACGCTAAAAATGGTCACGTGGGCATCTGCTGACGTCACCGCACGACGTCACGTGGTCAGATTTTCAAAAATTTCTTTTTCGTTTTCCGTCAATATCTTCGCTTCTGGAAAGAATAGGACGCAAAAAATGGTCACGTGAGCATTTGCTGACGTCACCGCACGACGTCACGTGGTCAGATTTTCAAAAATTTTTTTTTCGTTTTTCGTCAATATCTTCGTTCCTGGAAAGGGTAGGACGCTATAAATTGTCACGTGGGCATCTGCTGACGTCACCGCACGACGTCACGTGGTCAAATTTTCAAAAATTTTTTTTTTGTTTTTCGTCAATACTTTCGCTTCTGGAGAAGGTGGGACGCAAAAAATGGTTACGTGGGCATTTGCTGACGTCACCGCACGACGTCACGTGGTCAGATTTTCAAAAATTTTTTTTTCGTTTTTCGTCAATATCTTCGTTCCTGGAAAGGGTAGAACGCTAAAAATGATCACGTGGGCATCTGCTGACGTCATCGCACGAAGGTTCGTTGTTAAATTTTCAAAAATTTTTTTTTTGTTTTTTGTCAATATCTTTGCGTCTGGTGAAAATAAAACGCTAAAAATAATCACGTGGGCATCTGCTGACGTCACCGCACAATGATACATTGCCAGATTTTCAAAAATTTATTTTTCGTTTTCTGTCAATATCTCTGCTTCTGGTGAAGGTAGAACGCTGAAAATAGTCACGTGGGCATCTGCTGACGTCACCGCACGACGTTACGTGGTCAGATTTTCAAAAATTTTTTTTTTGTTTTTTGTCAATATCTTCGCCTGAAGGAATAGGACTCCAAAAATGGTCACGTGGGCATCTGCTGACGTCACCGCACGACGTCACGTGGTCAGATTTTCAAAAACTTGTTTTTTGTTTTTCGTCAATATTTTTGCCCCTGAAGGGGGTAAAACGCTAAAAATGGTCACGTGGACATCTGCTGACGTCACCGCACGACGTCACGTGGTCAGATTAAAAAAAATTTTTTTTTCGTTTTTTTCAATATCTTCGCTTCTGGTGAGAATAAGACGCAAAACATGGTCACGTGGGCATTTGCTGACGTCACCACACGACGTTACGTGGTCAGATTTTCAAAAAATTCTTTTTCGTTTTTCGTCAATATCTTCGCCCCTGGATAAAGTAGGACGAAAAAAAATGGTCACGTGGGCATCTGCTGGAGTCACCGCACGAAGTCACGTGGTCAGATTTTCAAAAATTTTTTTTTCGTTTTTCGTCGATATCTTCGCCCCTGGAGGGGGTAGGACGCTAAAAATGGTCACGTGGGCATCTGCTGACGTCACCGCACGACGTCACGTGGTCAAATTTTCAAAAATTTTTTTATCGTTTTTTGTCAATATCTTTGCTTCTGGTGGAGGTAGAACGCTGATAATTGTTACGTGGGAATCCGCTGACGTCACCGCACAAAGATTTGTTGCCAGATTTTCAAAAATTTTTTTTTCGTTTCTTGTCAATATTTCTGCCTCTGATGAAAATAGAACGCTGAAAATAGTCACGTGGGCATCAACTGACGTCACCGCACAATGATACGTTGTCAGATTTTGAAAAAATTATTTTTTGTTTTTTGTCAATATTTCTGCCTCTGATGAAAATAGAACGCTGAAAATAGTCACGTGGGCATCAACTGACGTCACCGCACAATGATACGTTGCCAGATTTTTAAAAAATTATTCTTTGTTTTTTGTCAATATCTTTGCTTCTGGTGGAGGTAGAACGCTGAAAATTGTTACGTGGAAATCCGCTGACGTCACCGCACGATGATATTTATCCAGATTTTCAAATAATTTTTTTTTGTTTTTTGTCAATATCTTTGCTTTTGGTAAAAGTAAAACGCTGAAAATGGTCACGTGGGCATCTGCTGACGTCACCGCACGAAGATTTGTTGCCAGATTTTCAAAAATTTTTTTTTCGTTTCTTGTCAATATTTCTGCCTCTGATGAAAATAGAACGCTGAAAATAGTCACGTGGGCATCAACTGACGTCACCGCACAATGATACGTTGCCAGATTTTGAAAAAATTATTTTTTGTTTTTTGTCAATATCTTTGCTTCTGGTAAAGGTAGAACGCTGAAAATTGTTACGTCGGCATCTGCTGACGTCACCGCACGACGTCACGTCGTCAGATTTTCAAAAATTTTTTTTTTGTTTTTCGTCAATATCTCCGCCCCTGGAGGGGGTAAGACGCTAAAAATGGTCACGTGGGCATCTGCTGACGTCACCGCACGACGTCACGTGGTCAGATTTTCAAAAATTTCTTTTTTGTTTTTCGTCAATATCGCCGTTCCTGAAGGCGGGAGAACGCTAAAAATTGTCACGTGAACATCTGCTGACGTCACCGCACGACGTCATGTGGTCAGATTTTCAAAAATTTCTGTTTCGTTTTTTGTCAATATCTTCGCTTCTGGAAAAAGTAGGACGCAAAAAATGGTCACGTAAGCATTTGCTGACGTCACCGCACGACGTCACGTGGTCAGATTTTCAAAGATTTCTTTTTCGTTTTCGTCAATATTTTCGCCTTTGGAGAGGGTAAGACGATAAAATTGGTCACGTGGGCATCTGCTGACGTCACCGCACGACGTCACGTGGTCAAATTTTCAAAAATTTTTCTTTTGTTTTTTGTTAATATCTCTGCCCCTGGAGGGGGTAGGACGCTAAAAATGGTCACGTGGGCATCTGCTGACGTCACCGCACGACGTCACGTGGTCAGATTTTCAAAAATTTCTTTTTCGTTTTTTGTCAATATCTTCGCCCCTGGAGAGAGTAGGACGCCAAAAATGGTCACGTGGGCATCTGCTGACGTCTCCGCACGACGTCACGTGGTCAGATTTTCAAAAATTTTTTTTTTGTTTTTTGTCAATATCTTCGCCCCTGGAGAAGGTAGGACGCTAAAAATGGTCTCGTGGGTATTTGCTGACGTCACCGCACGACGTCACGTGGTCAGATTTTCAAAAATTTTTTTTTGTTTTTTGTCAATATCTTCGCCCATGAAGGGAATAGGACTCCAAAAATGGTCACGTGGGCATCTGCTGACGTCACCGCACGACGTCACGTGGTCAGATTTTCAAAAATTTCTTTTTCGTTTTTCGTCAATATCGCCGTTTCTGGAGGCGGGAGAACGCTAAAAATTGTCACGTGAACATCTGCTGACGTCACCGCACGACGTCATGTGGTCAGATTTTCAAAAATTTCTGTTTCGTTTTTTGTCAATATCTTCGCTTTTGAAGAAAGTAGGACGCAAAAAATGGTCACGTGGGCATTTGCTGACGTCACCGCACGACGTCACGTGATCAAATTTTCAAAACTTTTTTTTTTGTTTTTCGTCAATATCTTCGTTCCTGGAGGGGGTAGGACGCTAAAAATGGTCACGTGGGCATGTACTGACGTCACTGCACGACGTCAAGTGGTCAAATTTTCAAAAACTATTTTTTTGTTTTTCGTTAATATCTCCGCCTTTGGAGGGGGTAGGACGCAAAAAATGGTAACGTGGGCATCTGCTGACGTCACCGCACGACGTCAAGTGGTCATATTTTCAAAATTTTTTTTTTGTTTTTCGTCAATATTTTTGCCCGTGGAGTGGGTAGGACGCTAAAAATGGTCACGTGGGCATCTGCTGACGTCACCGCACGACGTCACGTGGTCAAATTTTCAAAAACTTCTTTTTTGTTTTTCGTTAATATCTTCGACCCTGGAAAAGGTAGGACGCTAAAAATGGTCACGTGGGCATCTGCTGACGTCACCGCACGACGTCACATGGTCAAATTTTCAAAAACTTTTTTTTTGTTTTTCGTTAATATCTCCGTTCCTGGAGGGGGTAGAACGCTAAAAATTGTCACGTGGGCATCTGCTGACGTCACCGCACGACGTCATGTGGTCAGATTTTCAAAAATTTCTGTTTCGTTTTTTGTTAATATCTTTGCATCTGGTGAAGGTAGAACGCTGAAAATTGTTACGTGGGAATCTGCTGACGTCACCGCACGACGTCACGTGGTCAAATTTTCAAAAACTTCTTTTTTGTTTTTCGTTAATATCTTCGACTCTGGAAAGGGTAGGACGCTAAAAATGGTCACGTGGGCATCTGCTGACGTCACCGCACGACGTCACATGGTCAAATTTTCAAAAACTTTTTTTTTGTTTTTCGTTAATATCTCCGTTCCTGGAGGGGGTAGAACGCTAAAAATTGTTACGTGGGCATCTGCTGACGTCTCCGCACGACGTCACGTGGTCAGATTTTCAAAAATTTCTTTTTCGTTTTTTGTCAATATCTTCGCCCTTGGAAAAGGTAAAACGGTAAAAATGTTCTCGTGGGTATTTGCTGACGTCACCGCACGACGTCACATGGTCAAATTTTCAAAAACTTTTTTTTTGTTTTTTGTCAATATCTCCGCCCCTGGAGGGGGTAGGACGCTAAAAATGGTCACGTGGGCATCTGCTGACGTCACCGCACGACGTCACGTGGTCAGATTTTCAAAAATTTCTTTTTCGTTTTTCGTCAATATCTTTGCCTCTGGAGGGGGTAGGACGCTAAAAATGGTCACGTGGGCATCTGCTGACGTCACCGCACGACGTCACGTTGTCAGATTTTCAAAAATTTTTTTTTTGTTTTTCGTCAATATCTTCGCTTCTGGAAAAAATAGGACGCAAGAAATGGTCACGTGGGCATTTGCTGACGTCACCGCACGACGTCACGTGGTCAGATTTTCAAAGATTTCTTTTTCGTTTTCGTCAATATTTTCGCTTTTGGAGAGGGAAAGACGATAAAATTGGTCACGTGGGCATCTGCTGACGTCACCGCACGACGTTACGTGGTCAAATTTTCAAAAATTTTTCTTTTGTTTTTTGTTAATATCTCTGCCCCTGGAGGGGGTAGGACGCTAAAAATGGTCACGTGGGCATCTGCTGACGTCACCGCACGACGTCACGTGGTCAGATTTTCAAAAATTTCTTTTTCGTTTTTTGTCAATATCTTCGCCCCTGGAGAGAGTAAAACGCCAAAAATGGTCACGTGGGCATCTGCTGACGTCACCGCACGACGTCAAGTGGTCAAATTTTCAAAAACTCTTTTTTTGTTTTTCGTTAATATCTTCGCCTTTGGAGGGGGTAGGACGCTAAAAATGGTCACGTGGGCATCTGCTGACGTCACCGCACGAAGATTTGTTGCCAGATTTTCAAAATTTTTTTTTTTGTTTTTTGTCAATATTTCTGTTTCTGGTGAAAGTAGAACGCTGAAAATAGTCAGTGGGCATCTGCTGACGTCACCGCACGATGATACACGTTGCAGATTTTCAAAAAATTTTTTTGTTTTTTGTCAATATCTTTGCTTCTGGTGAAGGTAGAACGCTGAAAAATGGTTACGTGGGCATCTGCTGACGTCACCGCACGACGATTTGTTGCCAAATTTTCAAAAATTTTTTTCGTTTTTGTCAATATCTTCGCCCCTGGAGAAAGGTAGGACGCTAAAAATGGTCACGTGGGTATTGCTGACGTCACCGCACGACGTCACGTGGTCAGATTTTCAAAATTTTTCGTTTTTTGTCAATATCTTCGCCCCTGGAAAAAGTAGGACGCTAAAAATGGTCTCGTGGGTATTTGCTGACGTCACCGCACGACGTCACATGGTCAAATTTTCAAAAACTTTTTGTTTTTCGTTAATATCTCCGTTCCTGGAGGGTAGAACGCTAAAA
>NW_027228858.1:0-14821 GCF_019399895.1 Cardiocondyla obscurior | reverse complement strand
TTTGTGCCGCACAATGCTACGTTGTAAAATTTCAAAATATTTTTTGTTTTTTGGCCATATCTCGGCTGCTGATGAAAATAAGGCTCGAATAGGCCAATTCATCTATTTAATGCCGCACAATGCTACGTTGTAAAATTTCAAAAATATTTTTTGTTTGGCCATATCTCGGCTGCTGGTGAAAATAGAGCTCGGAATAGGCCCGTATGCATCTTTTAATTGCCGCACAATGCTACGTTGTAAAATTTCAAAAATATTTTTTTGTTTTTGGCCATATCTCGGCTTCTGATGAAAATAAAGCTCAGAATAGGCCCAAATGCATCTATTTTGAATGCCGCACAATGCTATGTTGTTAAATTTCAAAAATATTTTTTGTTTTTGGCCATATCTCGGCTTCTGATGAAAATAAAGGCTCAAATAGGCCCGAATTCATCTATTTTGAATGCCACAATGCTATGTTGTTAAATTTCAAAATATTTTTTTGTTTTTTGGCCATATCTCGGCTTCTGATGAAAATAGAAAGCTCAAATAGGCCCGTATGCATCTTTTTAATTGCCGCACAATGCTACGTTGTAAAATTTCAAAAATATTTTTTTGTTTTTTATATCTCGGCTTCTGATGAATAAAAAGCTCCAAATAGGCCCAGATATCTATTTTGAATGCCGCACAATGCTATGTTGTTAAATTTCAAAAAATATTTTTTTGTTTTTGGCCATATCTCGGCTGCTGATGAAAATAAAAGGCTCGAAATAGGCCCGAATGCATCTATTTAATTGCCGCACAATGCTACGTTGTAAATTTCAAAAATATTTTTTTGTTTTTGGCCATATCTCGGCTTCTGATGAAAATAAAAAGCTCAAATAAGCCCAAATTTATCTATTTTGAATGCCGCACAATGCTACGTTGTAAAATTTCAAAAATATTTTTTTGTTTTTGGCCATATCTCGGCTGCTGATGAAAATAAAAGCTCAAATAGGCCCGAATGCATCTATTTTAATGCCGCACAATGCTACGTTGTAAAATTTCAAAAATATTTTTTGTTTTTGGCCATATCTCGGCTTCTGATGAAAATAAAGGCTCGAAATAGGCCCGAATTCATCATTTTGAATGCCGCACAATGCTACGTTGTAAAATTTCAAAAATTTTTTTTTGTTTTTTGGCCATCTCGGCTTCTGATGAAAATAAGGCTCCAAATAGGCCCGAATTCATCTATTTTAATGCCGCACAATGCTACGTTGTAAAATTTCAAAAATATTTTTTGTTTTTGGCCATATCTCGGCTTCTGATGAAAATAAAAGGCTCAAATAGGCCCGATATCTATTTTGAATGCCACAATGCTACGTTGTAAAATTTCAAAAATATTTTTTTTTTTTTTGTATATCTCGGCTGCTGATGAAAATAAAGGCTCAGAAAACCGTATGCATCTTAATTGCCGCACAATGCTACGTTGTAAAATTTCAAAAATATTTTTTTTTTTTTGGCCATATCTCGGCTTCTGATGAAAATAAAAAACTCCAAATAGGCCCAAATTTATCTATTTTGAATGCCGCACAATGCTACGTTGTAAAATTTCAAAAATATTTTTTTTTGTTTTTTGGCCATATCTCGGCTTCTGATGAAAATAAATGACTCCAAATAGGCCCAAATGCATCTATTTTGAATGCCGCACAATGCTATGTTGTTAAATTTCAAAAATATTTTTTTTTGTTTTTTGGCCATATCTCGGCTGCTGGTGAAAATAGAAGGCTCGGAATAAGCCCGTATGCATCTTTTTTAATTGCCGCACAATGCTACGTTGTAAAATTTCAAAAATATATTCTTTCGTTTTTTTGCCATATCTCGGCTTCTGATGAAAATAAAATGCTCCAAATAGGCTCAAATGCATCTCTTTTGAATGCCGCACAATGCTATGATGTTAAATTTCAAATATTTTTTTGTTTTTGGCCATATCTCGGCTGCTGGTGAAAATAGAAGGCTCCGAATAGGCCCGTATGCATTTTTTTTAATTGCCGCACAATGATACGTTGTAAAATTTCAAAAATATTTTTTTGTTTTTTGGCCATATCTCGGCTTCTGATGAAAATAAAGGCTCCAAATAGGCCCAATTCATCTATTTTGAATGCCGCACAATGCTACGTTGTAAAATTTCAAAAATATTTTTTGTTTTTGGCCATATCTCGGCTTCTGATGAAAATAAAGAAAACAAATAGGCCCGAATGCATCTATTTTGAATGCCGCACAATGCTACGTTGTAAAATTTCAAAAATATTTTTTTCGTTTTTGGCCATATCTCGGCTTCTGATGAAAATAAAAAGCTCGAATAGGCCCAAATGCATCTATTTTGAATGCCGCACAATGCTATGTTGTTAAATTTCAAAAATATTTTTTTGTTTTTTGGCCATATCTCGGCTGCTGATGAAAATAAAGCTCGGAATAGGCCCGTATGCATCTTTTTAATTGCCGCACAATGCTACGTTGTAAAATTTCAAAAATATTTTTTTGTTTTTGGCCATATCTCGGCTTCTGATGAAAATAAATGGCTCCAAATAGGAATCATCTATTTTGAATGCCGCACAATGCTATTAAATTTCAAAAATATTTTTGTTTTTGGCCATATCTCGGCTGCTGGTGAAAATAAGAAGGCTCGAAATAGGCCATCTTTTAATTGCCGCACAATGCTACGTTGTAAAATTTCAAAAATATTTTTTTGTTTTTGGCCATATCTCGGCTTCTGATGAAAATAAAGGCTCAAATAGGCCCAAATTTATCTATTTTGAATGCCGCACAATGCTACGTTGTAAAATTTTAAAAATATTTTTGTTTTTGGCCATATCTCGGCTTCTGATGAAAATAAATGTCAAATAGGCCCGAATTCATCTATTTTTAATGCCACACAATGCTACGTTGTAAATTTCAAAAAATATTTTTGTTTTTGGCCATATCTCGGCTTCTGATGAAAATAGGCTCAAATAGGCCCAGATTCATTTTGAATGCCGCACAATGCTACGTTGTAAAATTTCAAAAATATTTTTTTGTTTTTGGCCATATCTCGGCTTCTGATGAAAATAAAAGGCTCAAATAGGCCAATTTATCTATTTTGAATGCCGCACAATGCTACGTTGTAAATTTCAAAAATATTTTTTTGTTTTTTGGCCATATCTCGGCTTCTGATGAAAATAAAGGCTCCAAATAGGCCCGATGCATCTATTTTGAATGCCGCACAATGCTACGTTGTAAAATTTCAAAATATTTTTTGTTTTTTGGCCATATCTCGGCTGATAAAAATAAATGGCTCAAATAGCGAATTTATCTATTTTTAATGCCGCACAATGCTACGTTGTAGAATTTCAAAAACATTTTTTTTCTTTTTTGGCCATATCTCGGCTTCTGATAAAAATAAATGGCTCTAAATAAGCCCGAATTTATCTATTTTTAATGCCGCACAATGCTACGTTGTTAAATTTTAAAAATATTTTTTTTTGTTTTTTGGCCATATCTCGGCTGCTGGTGAAAATAGAAGGCTCGGAATAAGCCCGTATGCATCTTTTTAATTGCCGCACAATGCTACGTTGTAAAATTTCAAAAATATTTTCTTTTGTTTTTTTTGCCATATCTCGGCTTCTGATGAAAATAAATGTAAGGCCCGAATTCATCTATTTTGAATTCCGCACAATGCTATGTTGTTAAATTTCAAAAATATTTTTTTATGTTTTTTGGCCATATCCCGGCTTCTGATGAAAATAAAAAGCTTTGAATAGGCCCAAATGCATCTATTTTGAATGCCGCACAATGCTATGTTGTTAAATTTCAAAAATATTTTTTTGTTTTATAATTCGGCTGCTGGTGAAAATAGAAAGCTCGGAATAGGCCCGTATGCATCTTTTTTAATTGCCGCACAATGCTACGTTGTAAAATTTCAAAATATTTTTTTTGTTTTTGGCCATATCTCGGCTTCTGATGAAAAAAAGGCTCCAATAGGCCCGAATTCATCTATTTTTAATTGCCGCACAATGCTACGTTGTAGAATTTCAAAAATTTTTTTCTTCGTTTTTTGGCCATATCTCGGCTTCTGATGAAAATAAAAGACTCCAAATAGGCCCAAATGCATCTATTTTGAACGCCGCACAATGCTATGTTGTTAAATTTTAAAAACATTTTTTGTTTTTGGCCATATCTCGGCTGCTGGTGAAAATAGAAGGCTTGGAATAGGCCCGTTTGATTTTTAATTGCCGCACAATGCTACGTTGTAAAATTTTGAAAATATTTTCTTTTGTTTTTTGGCCATATCTCGGCTTCTGATGAAAATATAAGGCTCCAAATAGGCCCGAATTTATCTATTTTGAATGCCGCACAATGCTACGTTGTAAAATTTTAAAAATATTTTCTTTCGTTTTTTGGCCATATCTCGGCTTCTGATGAAAATAAAATGCTCCAAATAAACTTGAATTCATCTATTTTAAATGCCGCACAATGCTATGTTGTTAAATTTCAAAAATATTTTTTTTTGTTTTTTGGCCATATCTCGGCTGCTGGTGAAAATAGAAGGCTCGGAATAGGCCCGTATGCATTTTTTTTAATTGCCGCACAATGCTACGTTGTAAAAATTCAAAAATATTTTTGTTTGTTTTTTGGCCATATCTCGGCTTCTGATGAAAATAAAAAGCTCCGAATAGGCTCAAATGCATCTATTTTGAATGCCGCACAATGCTATGATGTTAAATTTCAAAAATATTTTTTTTTGTTTTTTGGCCATATCTCGGCTGCTGATGAAAATAGAAGGCTCGGAATAGTATGCATTTTTTAATTGCCGCACAATGCTACGTTGTAAAAATTAAAAAAAATATTTTTGTTTGATTTTTGGCCATATCTCGGCTTCTGATGAAAATAAAAAGCTCCGAATAGGCTCAAATGCATCTCTTTTAAATGCCGCACAATGCTATGATGTTAAATTTCAAAAATATTTTTTTTTGTTTTTTGGCCATATCTCGGCTTCTGTTGAAAATAAAAAGCTCTGAGTAGGCCCAAATGCATCTATTTTGAATGCTGCACAATGCTATGTTGTTAAATTTCAAAAATATTTTTTTTTGTTTTTTGGCCATATCTCGGCTGCTGATGAAAATAAACTCGGAATAGGCCCGTATGCATTTTTTAATTGCCGCACAATGCTACGTTGTAAAATTTCAAAATATTTTGTTTTTTGGCCATATCTCGGCTTCTGATGAAAATAAGGCTCCAAATAGGCCCGATTCATCTATTTTGAATGCCGCACAATGCTACGTTGTAAAATTTCAAAAATATTTTTGTTTTTGGCCATATCTCGGCTTCTGATGAAAATAAATGGCTTTAAATAGGCCAATTTATCTATTTTAATGCCGCACAATGCTACGTTGTAAAATTTCAAAAATATTTTTTTCGTTTTTGGCCATATCTCGGCTTCTGATGAAAATAAAAGCTCTGGATAGGCCCAAATGCATCTATTTTGAATGCTGCACAATGCTATGTTGTTAAATTTCAAATATTTTGTTTTTGGCCATATCTCGGCTGCTGGTGAAAATAAGCTCGGAATAGGCCCGTATGCATTTTTAATTGCCGCACAATGCTACGTTGTAAAATTTCAAAAATATTTTTTTTTGTTTTTTGGCCATATCTCGGCTTCTGATGAAAATAAAAGGCTCCAAATAGGCCCGAATTCATCTATTTTGAATGCTGCACAATGCTATGTTGTTAAATTTCAAAAATATTTTTTTTGTTTTTTGGCCATATCTCGGCTGCTGGTGAAAATAGAAAGCTCGAAATAGGCCCGTATGCATCTTTTAATTGCCGCACAATGCTACGTTGTAAAATTTCAAAAATAATTTTTTTTGTTTTTTGGCCATATCTCGGCTGCTGGTGAAAATAGAAGGCTCGGAATAGGCCCGTTTGATTTTTTAATTGCCGCACAATGCTACGTTGTAAATTTCAAAAATATTTTTTTTTTTTGGCCATATCTCGGCTTCTGATGAAAATAAAAAGCTTCAAATAGGCCCGAATTCATCTATTTTGAATGCCGCACAATGCTACGTTGTAAAATTTCAAAAATATTTTTTTCGTTTTTGCCATATCTCGGCTTCTGATGAAAATAAATTGCTCAAATAGGCCCGAATTCATCTATTTTGAATGCCACAATGCTATGTTGTTAAATTTCAAAAATATTTTTTTGGCCATATCTCGGTTTCTGATGAAAATAAAAAGCTTTGAATAGGCCCAAATGCATCTATTTTGAATGCTGCACAATGCTATGTTGTTAAATTTCAAAAATATTTTTTGTTTTTGGCCATATCTCGGCTGCTGATGAAAATAAAGGCTCGGAATAGGCCCGTATGCATTTTTTTAATTGCCGCACAATGCTACGTTGTAAAATTTCAAAAATATTTTTTTTGTTTTGGCCATATCTCGGCTTCTGATGAAAATAAAAGGCTCCAAATAATTCATCTATTTTGAATGCCGCACAATGCTACGTTGTTAAATTTCAAAAATATTTTTTTGTTTTTGGCCATATCTCGGCTTCTGATGAAAATAAAAAGCCGAATAGGCCCAAATGCATCTATTTTGAATGCCGCACAATGCTATGTTGTTAAATTTCAAAAATATTTTTTTGTTTTTGGCCATATCTCGGCTGCTGGTGAAAATAGAAGGCTCGGAATAAGCCCGTATGCATCTCTTTTAATTGCCGCACAATGCTACGTTGTAAAATTTCAAAAATATTTTCTTTTGTTTTTTGGCCATATCTCGGCTTCTGATGAAAATAAAAAGCTTTGAATAGGCCCAAATGCATCTATTTTGAATGCTGCACAATGCTATGTTGTTAAATTTCAAAAATATTTTTTTTTTGTTTTTTGGCCATATCTCGGCTGCTGGTGAAAATAGAAAGCTCGGAATAGGCCTGTATGCATCTTTTTTAATTGCCGCACAATGCTACGTTGTAAAATTTCAAAAATATTTTTTTTTGTTTTTTGGCCATATCTCGGCTTCTGATGAAAATAAAAAACTCCAAATAGGCCCGAATTCATCTATTTTGAATGCCGCACAATGCTACGTTGTAAAATTTTAAAAATATTTTTTTCGTTTTTTGGCCATATCTCGGCTTCTGATGAAAATAAATGACTTCAAATAGGCCCAAATTCATCTATTTTTAATGCCGCACAATGCTACGTTGTAAAATTTCAAAAATATTTTTTTCGTTTTTTGGCCATATCTCGGCTTCTGATGAAAATAAAAAACTCTAAATAGGCCCGAATTCATCTATTTTGAATGCCGCACAATGCTACGTTGTAAAATTTCAAAAATATTTTTTTTCGTTTTTTGGCCATATCTCGGCTTCTGATGAAAATAAATTGCTCCAAATAGGCCCGAATTCATCTATTTTTAATGCCGCACAATGCTACGTTGTAAAATTTCAAAAATATTTTTTTGTTTTTTGGCCATATCTCGGCTGCTGGTGAAAATAGAAAGCTCGAAATAGGCCCGTATGCATCTTTTTTAATTGCCGCACAATGCTACGTTGTAAAATTTCAAAAATATTTTTTTGTTTTTTGCCATATCTCGGCTGCTGGTGAAAATAAATGGCTCGGAATAGGCCCGTATGCATTTTTTTAATTGCCGCACAATGCTACGTTGTAAAATTTCAAAAATTTTTTTGTTTTTGATATCTCGGCTGCTGGTGAAAATAGAAGGCTGGAATAGGCCCGTATGCATCTTTTTAATTGCCGCACAATGCTACGTTGTAAAATTTCAAAAATATTTTTTTCGTTTTTGGCCATATCTCGGCTTCTGATGAAAATAAAGGCTCCAAATAGGCCCGATTCATCTATTTTGAATGCCGCACAATGCTACGTTGTAAAATTTCAAAAATATTTTTTTTTTTTTGGCCATATCTCGGCTTCTGATGAAAATAAATGGCTCCAAATAAACCCGAATTCATCTATTTTGAATGCCGCACAATGCTACGTTGTAAAATTTCAAAAATATTTTTTTTTTTTTGGCCATATCTCGGCTGCTGATGAAAATAGAAGGCTGGAATAGGCCCGCATGCATCTTTTTTAATTGCCGCACAATGCTACGTTGTAAAATTTCAAAAATTTTTTTGTTTTTTCTTTGGCCATATCTCGGCTTCTGATGAAAATAAAAGGCTCGGAATAGGCCCGAATTCATCTATTTTGAATGCCGCACAATGCTACGTTGTAAAATTTCAAAAATATTTTTTTGTTTTTGGCCATATCTCGGCTGCTGATGAAAATAGAAGGCTCGGAATAGGCCCGTATGCATCTATTTTAATGCCGCACAATGCTACGTTGTAAAATTTCAAAATATTTTTTTTGTTTTTGGCCATATCTCGGCTTCTGATGAAAATAAAAAGCTTTGAATAGGCCCAAATGCATCTATTTTGAATGCCGCACAATGCTATGTTGTTAAATTTCAAAATATTTTTTTTTGTTTTTGGCCATATCTCGGCTGCTGGTGAAAATAGAAAGCTCGAATAGGCCCGTATGCATCTTTTAATTGCCGCACAATGCTACGTTGTAAAATTTCAAAAATATTTTTTTGTTTTTTGGCCATATCTCGGCTTCTGATAAAATAAAAAGCTCAAATAGGCCGAATTCATCTATTTTGAATGCCGCACAATGCTACGTTGTAAAATTTCAAAAATATTTTTTTGTTTTTGGCCATATCTCGGCTTCTGATGAAAATAAATGACTCAAATAGGCCCAATTCATCTATTTTTAATGCCGCACAATGCTACGTTGTAAAATTTCAAAAATATTTTTTGTTTTTGGCCATATCTCGGCTTCTGATGAAAAAAAAGCTCGAATAGGCCCAAATGCATCTATTTTGAATGCCGCACAATGCTATGTTGTTAAATTTCAAAAATATTTTTTTTTGTTTTTTGGCCATATCTCGGCTGCTGGTGAAAATAGAAAGCTCGAAATAGGCCCGTATGCATCTTTTTAATTGCCGCACAATGCTACGTTGTAAAATTTCAAAAATATTTTTTTTTGTTTTTTGGCCATATCTCGGCTGCTGGTGAAAATAAATGGCTCGGAATAGGCCCGTATGCATTTTTTTTAATTGCCGCACAATGCTACGTTGTAAAATTTCAAAAATATTTTTTTGTTTTTTGGCCATATCTCGGCTTCTGATGAAAATAAATGGCTCCAAATAGGCCCGAATGCATCTATTTTGAATGCCGCACAATGCTACGTTGTAAAATTTCAAAAATATTTTTGTCTTTTGGCCATATCTCGGCTTCTGATGAAAATAAATGGCTTTAAATAGGCCCGAATTCATCTATTTTTAATGCCGCACAATGCTACGTTGTAAAATTTCAAAAATATTTTTCGTTTTTGGCCATATCTCGGCTTCTGATGAAAATAAAAAGCTCCGAATAGGCCCAAATGCATCTATTTTGAATGCCGCACAATGCTATGTTGTTAAATTTCAAAAATATTTTTTTTGTTTTTTGGCCATATCTCGGCTGCTGGTGAAAATAGAAAGCTCGGAATAAACCCGTATGCATCTTTTTTAATTGCCGCACAATGCTACGTTGTAAAATTTCAAAAATATTTTTTTTTGTTTTTGGCCATATCTCGGCTTCTGATGAAAATAAAAGGCTCCAAATAGGCCCGAATTCATCTATTTTGAATGCTGCACAATGCTATGTTGTTAAATTTCAAAAATATTTTTTTGTTTTTGGCCATATCTCGGCTGCTGGTGAAAATAGAAGCTCGGAATAGGCCCGTATGCATCTTTTAATTGCCGCACAATGCTATGTTGTTAAATTTCAAAAATATTTTTATGTTTTTTGGCCATATCTCGGCTGCTGGTGAAAATAGAAGGCTCCAAGTAGGCTTGAATTCATCTATTTTTAATGCCGCACAATGCTACGTTGTAAAATTTCAAAAATATTTTTTTGTTTTTGGCCATATCTCGGCTGCTGATGAAAATAAAGGCTCGGAATAGGCCCGTATGCATTTTTTAATTGCCGCACAATGCTACGTTGTAAAATTTAAAAAAATATTTTGTTTGTTTTTGGCCATATCTCGGCTTCTGATGAAAATAAAAAGCTCGAATAGGCCCAAATGCATCTCTTTAAATGCCGCACAATGCTATGTTGTTAAATTTCAAAAATATTTTTTGTTTTTGGCCATATCTCGGCTGCTGGTGAAAATAGAAAGCTCGGAATAGGCCCGTATGCATCTTTTAATTGCACAATGCTACGTTGTAAAATTTCAAAATATTTTTTTTTTTTTGGCCATATCTCGGCTTTTGATGAAAATAAAAAACTCCAAATAGGCCTGTATGCATCTTTATTAAATGCCGCACAATGCTACGTTGTAAAATTTCAAAAATATTTTCTTTCGTTTTTTGGCCATATCTCGGCTTCTGATGAAAATAAAAGGCTCCAAATAGGCCCGAATTCATCTATTTTGAATGCCGCACAATGCTACGTTGTAAATTTTAAAAATATTTTTTTGTTTTTTGGCCATATCTCGGCTTCTGATGAAAATAAATAGCTCCAAATAGGCCCGAATTTATCTATTTTGAATGCCGCACAATGCTACGTTGTAAAATTTCAAAAATATTTTTTTTGTTTTTTGGCCATATCTCGGCTTCTGATAAAATAAATGGCTTTAAATAAACCCGAATTTATCTATTTTTAATGCCGCACAATGCTACGTTGTAAAATTTCAAAAATATTTTTTTTTTTTTGGCCATATCTCGGCTTCTGATGAAAATAAATGGCTCCAAATAGGCCCGAATTTATTTATTTTTAATGCCGCACAATGCTACGTTGTAAAATTTCAAAAATATTTTTTTTCGTTTTTTGGCCATATCTCGGCTTCTGATGAAAATAAAAGACTCCGAATAGGCCCAAATGCATCTATTTTGAATGCCGCACAATGCTATGTTGTTAAATTTCAAAATATTTTTTTGTTTCCTGGCCATATCTCGGCTGCTGGTGAAAATAGAAAGCTCGAAATAGGCCCGTATGCATCTTTTTTAATTGCCGCACAATGCTACGTTGTAAAATTTCAAAAATATTTTTGTTTTTAGCCATATCTCGGCTGCTGGTGAAAATAAATGCTCGGAATAGGCCCGTATGCATTTTTTAATTGCCGCACAATGCTACGTTGTAAATTTCAAAAATATTTTTTTGTTTTTGGCCATATCTCGGCTTCTGATGAAAATAAAAGGCTCCAAATAGGCCCGAATTCATCTATTTTGAATGCCGCACAATGCTACGTTGTAAAATTTTAAAAATATTTTTTTCGTTTTTTGGCCATATCTCGGCTTCTGATGAAAATAAAAAGCTCCGAATAGACCCAAATGCATCTATTTTGAATGCCGCACAATGCTATGTTGTTAAATTTAAAAAATATTTTTTTTTGTTTTTTGGCCATATCTCGGCTGCTGGTGAAAATAGAAAGCTCGGAATAAGCCCGTATGCATCTCTTTTGAATGCACAATGCTACGTTGTAAAATTTCAAAAATATTTTTTTGTTATTTGGCCATATCTCGGCTTCTGATGAAAATAAGGCTCCAAATAGGCCCGAATTCATCTATTTTGAATGCCGCACAATGCTACGTTGTAAAATTTCAAAAATATTTTTTTTGTTTTTGGCCATATCTCGGCTGCTGGTGAAAATAGAAAGCTCGGAATAGGCCCGTATGCATCTTTTTTAATTGCCGCACAATGCTATGTTGTTAAATTTCAAAATAATTTTTTTATGTTTTTTGGCCATATCTCGGCTGCTGGTGAAAATAGAATGCTCCAAGTAGGCCCGAATTCATCTATTTTTAATGCCGCACAATGCTACGTTGTAAAATTTCAAAAATATTTTTTTCGTTTTTGGCCATATCTCGGCTTCTGATGAAAATAGAAAGCTCGGAATAGGCCCGTATGCATTTTTTAATTGCCAATGCTACGTTGTAAAATTAAAAAAATATTTTTTTTGTTTTTGGCCATATCTCGGCTTCTGATGAAAATAAAGCTCCGAATAGGCCCAAATGCATCTCTTAAATGCTGCACAATGCTATGTTGTTAAATTTCAAAAATATATTTTTTTGTTTTTTGGCCATATCTCGGCTGCTGGTGAAAATAGAAAGCTCGGAATAGGCCCGTATGCATTTTTAATTGCCGCACAATGCTATGTTGTAAAATTTCAAAAATATTTTTTTTTTTTGGCCATATCTCGGCTTCTGATGAAAATAAAAACTCAAATAGGCCCGTATGCATCTTTTTAATGCCGCACAATGCTATGTTGTTAAATTTCAAAAATATTTTTTTGTTTTTGGCCATATCTCGGCTTCTGATGAAAATAAAGGCTCCAAATAGATTCATCTATTTTGAATGCTGCACAATGCTACGTTGTAAAATTTCAAAAATATTTTTTTTGTTTTTTGGCCATATCTCGGCTTCTGATGAAAATAAATGGCTCCAAATAGGCCCAAATGCATCTATTTTGAATGCCGCACAATGCTACGTTGTAAAATTTCAAAATATTTTTGTTTTTTGGCCATATCTCGGCTGCTGGTGAAAATAGAAAGCTCGAAATAGGCCCGTATGCATCTTTTTAATTGCCGCACAATGCTACGTTGTAAAATTTCAAAAATATTTTTTTGTTTTAGCCATATCTCGGCTGCTGGTGAAAATAAATGGCTCGGAATAGGCCCGTATGCATTTTTAATTGCCGCACAATGCTACGTTGTAAAATTTCAAAAATATTTTTTTGTTTTTTGGCCATATTTCGGCTTCTGATGAAAATAACAGGCTCCAAATAGGCCCGAATTCATCTATTTTGAATGCCGCACAATGCTACAAAATTTTAAAAATATTTTTATCGTTTTTTGGCCATATCTCGGCTTCAGATGAAAATAAAAAGCTCCGAATAGACCCAAATGCATCTATTTTGAATGCCGCACAATGCTATGTTGTTAAATTTAAAAAATTTTTTTGTTTTTGGCCATATCTCGGCTGCTGGTGAAAATAGAAGGCTCGGAATAAGCCCGTATGCATCTCTTTTGAATGCTGCACAATGCTACGTTGTAAAATTTCAAAAATATTTTTTTTGTTATTGGCCATATTTCGGCTTCTGATGAAAATAAAAGGCTCCAAATAGGCCCGAATTCATCTATTTTGAATGCTGCACAATGCTATGTTGTTAAATTTCAAAAATATTTTTTTGTTTTTGGCCATATCTCGGCTGCTGGTGAAAATAGAAAGCTCGGAATAGGCCCGTATGCATCTTTTAATTGCCGCACAATGTATGTTGTTAAATTTCAAAAATATTTTTTTATGTTTTTTGGCCATATCTCGGCTGCTGGTGAAAATAGAAGGCTCCAAGTAGGCCCGAATTCATCTATTTTTAATGCCGCACAATGCTACGTTGTAAAATTTCAAAAATATTTTTTTTTGTTATTTGGCCATATCTCGGTTTCTGATGAAAATAAAAAGCTTTGAATAGGCCCAAATGCATCTATTTTGAATGCTGCACAATGCTATGTTGTTAAATTAAAAAAATATTTTTGTTGTAACCCGACCCTGGCAACAGCAAGGCCACGCACGCGAAGGCCGGGTTAACAACCAGCGTCGATCGGATCACCCGATCGCGGAATCCGCTGACCGATTGACGCCTTGCACTTTTTCGCCTAGGCAATGACCGAACGCGGTCACTGTCCTACGCGCCCGGAATCCGCGGACTGTTGCATTTCCGCCTTAGCAACAGTCGCGTATAAAACCCGCGGCCACCGAATGTCCGCGGGTCATTCTGATAACAACAACGACGGGGTAACGCTGCCCGAAGCCATGGAACTTAACATAAGGAGAATAAAAAGTCTTAAAAGTGAAAAACAAGTGTATCTTTATTTACAGGCCCCTCGTGGTATAAGAAAGAAGTTCCGGGAGGACGGACCTCTTGCACCGTCAGGGTGCAACATTTTGGTGGCAACGGTGATCCGCCCCCGGAGGCACCGCTTCGGCGACGTCTAATTATCCCGACGGGCCATATAGGAGATCTCTGAAACATAAAACAAAAGTAAGAAGTCGGTTCATCCTACTCTGAAGAAGAGACTAGGACAGCGCAAGCAGCCGCTCTGCCGATATCGCACGCACTCGACACCGGAGAAGCCAAGCAGCTGGGAGATAAGCCGAGGTAGCAGCAGCCCGGTCGCAGCCACGCAAAGGAACGGACAGCCGTGGACAAGGACCGGAAGGAAAAGGCAACAAACAAACCCGGAAGCAGAGACTGCGCCATGCGACACCTTGCGTTAGTGTAAGTCCGAAATCTAATTTTATTGTAAACTTTAACCCGACTAGTCGATGTCGGACGAAGATTCCGTTTTGCGAAATCAAGTAGCCAACGAATCTTGGCTACATAGCGAATCAGGCCATCGGGCACGGCGACCACCCCCTGAAAACCCCATAGGCATTGCAACCGCCGCCCTACGCGAAATCCGCGATAACGTGCGTCGGGCATTAAATACAGAGAGCAATAGCGAAAACTCAGCCGAATTTGATCCGCGCGAAGAACCCGAACCGTGCGACGAAACCGATTTAAATTTAGCACAACCTACCGACGAAACGCAAAAAAGCGACCGGAAGAGGCTATTAGAAGAAACGGGTAGCGATATCAGCGACGTATCGCAACGCGGCGAATTCTCTCTTACCTCATACGACAGTAGCATATTTGATCCCGCGGAAATAGTAGACGAGTTAGAAATGCGACGACGCGGCCGAAACTCTACCCGCGATAATCAAGGGACCTCCTCAAGGCTCTGAAAATCAGCC
>NW_027228857.1:0-15463 GCF_019399895.1 Cardiocondyla obscurior | reverse complement strand
AATTTTTGAAAATCTGACCACGTGACGTCGTGCGGTGACGTCAGCAGATGCCCACGTGACCATTTTTAGCGTCCTACTTTCCAGGAGCGAAGATATTGACGAAAACGAAAAAAAATTTTTTAAAATCTGACCACGCGACGTCGTGCGGTGACGTCAGCAGATGCCCACGTGACCATTTTTAGCGTCCTACTTTCCAGGAACGAAGATATTGACGAAAACAAAAAAAATTTTTTGAAATCTGACCACGTGACGTCGTGCGGTGACGTCAGCAGATGCCCACGACCATTTTAGCGTCCTACTCTCTTCAGGGGCGAAGATATTGACGAAAAACAAAAAAAAATTTTTGAAAATCTGACCACGTGACGTCGTGCGGTGACGTCAGCAGATGCCCACGACCATTTTAGCGTCCTACTTTCTTCAAAAGCGAAAATATTGACGAAAAACAAAAAAATTTTTGAAAATCTGACCACGTGACGTCGTGGTGACGTCAGCAGATGCCCACGTGACCATTTTTAGCGTCCCTTTCTCCAGAAGCAAAGATGTTGACAAAAACAAAAAAAATTTTGAAAATCTGACCACGTGACGTTGTGGTGACGTCAGCAGATGCCCACGTGACCATTTTGAGCGTTCTACTCTTTTCCAGGGGCGAAGATATTGACGAAAAACGAATAAAAAATTTTTGAAAATCTGACCACGTGACGTCGTGCGGTGACGTCAGCAGATGCCCACGTGACCATTTTTAGCGTCCTACTTTCTCCAGGGCAAAAATATTGACGAAAAACAAAAAAGAAATTTTTGAAAATCTGACCACGTGACGTCGTGCGGTGACGTCAGCAAATGCCCACGTGACTATTTTTAGCGTCCTACCCTCTCCAAAAGAAGATATTGACGAAAACAAAAAAATTTTGAAAATCTGACCACGTGACGTCGTGCGGTGACGTCAGCAGATGCCCACGACCATTTTTAGCGTCCTACTTCCTTCCAGGGGCGAAAATATTGACGAAAAACAAAAAAAAATTTTTGAAAATCTGACCACGTGACGTCGTGCGGTGACGTCAGCAGATGCCCACGTGACCATTTTTAGCGTCCTATTTCTCCAGAGGCAAAGATGTTGACGAAAACAAAAAAAATTTTTTAAATTTGACCACGTGACGTCGCGGTGACGTCAGCAGATGCCCACGTGACCATTTTTAGCGTCCTACTCTTCCTGAAGGCGAAGATATTGACGAAAAACAAAAAAAATTTTTAAAATCTGACCACGTGACGTCGCGGTGACGTCAGCAGATGCCCACGTGACCATTTTTTAGCGTCCTACCTTTCCAGGGGCAAAATATTAAAGAAACAAAAAAAAATTTTGAAAATCTGACCACGTGACGTCGTTCGGTGACGTCAGCAGATGCCCACGTGACCATTTTTAGCGTCCTATCCCCTCCAGGGGCAAAGATGTTGACGAAAAGCAAAAAGAAATTTTTGAATATCTGACCACGTGATGTCGTGCTGTGACGTCAGCAGATGCCACGTGACCATTTTTAGCGTTTTACCCTTTCCAGAAACAAAGATATTGACGAAAAACAAAAAAGAAATTTTTCAAAATCTGGCAACGTATCATTGTGCGGTGACGTCAGCAGATGCCCACGTAACAATTTTCATCGTTCTACTTTCACCAGAAGCAGAGATATTGACAAAAAACAAAAAAAAATTTATTGAAAATCTGGCAACGTATCATTGTGCGGTGACGTCAGCAGATGCCCACGTGACAATTTTCAGAGTTCTACCTTCACCAGAAGCAAAGATATTGACAAAAAACGAAAAAAAAATCTTTCAAAATTTGGCAACGTATCATTGTGCGGTGACGTCAGCAGATGCTCACTTGACTATTTTCAGCGTTCTACCTTCACCAGAAACAGATATTGACAAAAAACGAAAAAAAGTTTTTTGAAAATCTGGCAACGTATCATTGTGCGGTGACGTCAGCAGATGCTCACGTAACAATTTTCAGCGTTTTACTTTCACCAGAAGCAAAGATATTGACAAAAAACAAAAAAACAATTTTTGAAAATCTGGCAACGTATCATTGTTCAGTGACGTCAGCAAATTCTCACGTAACAATTTTCAGCGTTCTATTTCTATCAGAAACAAATATATTGACAAAAAACCATAAAAAAATTTTTTTTAATTTGGCAACGTATCATTGTGCGGTGACGTCAGCAGATGCCCACGTGACCATTTTAAGCGTCCTACTTCCACCAGAAGCGAAAATATTGACGAAAGACGAAAAAGAAATTTTTGAAAATCTGACCACGTGACTTTGTGCGGTGACATCAGCAGATGCCCACGTGACTATTTTCAGCGTTTTATTTTTACCAAGAGCAAAAATATTAACGAAAAACAAAAAATAAATTTTTAAAGTTTTAACATTCTAGCATCGTGCGGTGACGTTAGCAGATGCCCACGTGACCATTTTTAGCGTTCTACTTTCACCAGAAGCAAAGATATTATCAAAAAACGAAAAAATAATTTCTGAAAATCTGGCAAAGAATCATCGTGCGGTGACGTCAGCAGATGCCCACGTAACAATTTTCAGCGTTCTACTTTCACCAGAAGCAGAGATATTGACAAGAAACAAAAAAAATTTTTTGATAATCTGACAACGTATCATCGTGCGGTGACGTCAGCAGTTGCCCACGTGACCATTTTCAGCGTTTTACTTTCACCAGAAACAGAGATTTTGACAAAAAACAACAAAAAAATTTTTTTTAATTTTGCAACGTATCATTGTGCGGTGACGTCAACAGATGCTTACGTGACCATTTTCAGCGTTCTACTTTCACCAGAAGCAGAGATATTGACAAAAAACAATAAAAAAATTTTTTTAATTTAACAAAAAATCATCGTGCGGTGACGTCAGCAAATGCCCACGTAACAATTTTCAGCGTTCTACCTCCATTAGAGGCAGACATATTGACAAAAACGAAAAATATTTTGATTATCTGACAACGTATCGTTGTGCGGTGATGTCAGCAGATGCCAACGTAACAATTTTCAGCGTTCTACTTCTACCAGAAGCAAAGATATTGACAAAAAACAATAAAAAAATTTTTTGAAAATCTGGCAACGTATCATCGTGCGGTGACGTCAGCAGATGCTAACGTGACTATTTTAAGCGTCCTACTCCTTCCAAGGGCAAAAATATTGACGAAAAACGAAAAAAAAGTTTTTGAAAATCTGACCTCGTGACGTCGTGCGGTGACGTCAGCAGATGCTCACGTGATCATTTTTAGCGTTTTACCTTTTCCAGGAGCAAAAATATTGACGAAAAAAAAAAAAAAAATTTTTGAAAATCTGACCACGACGTCGTGCGGTGACGTCAGCAGATGCCACGTGATCATTTTTAGCGTCTTACCTCCAGAAACAAAATATTGACGAAAAACAAAAAAGAAATTTTTAAAAATCTGACTACGTGACGTCGTGCGGTGACGTCAGCAGATGCCCACGTAACAATTTTCAGCGTTCTACTTTCACCAGAAGCAGAGATATTGACAAGAAACAAAAAAAATTTTTTGATAATCTGACAACGTATCATCGTGCGGTGACGTCAGCAGTTGCCCACGTAACAATTTTCAGCGTTCTACTTTCACCAGAAGCAGAGATATTGACAAGAAACAAAAAAATTTTTGAAAATCTGACAACGTATCATCGTGCGGTGACGTCAGCAGTTGCCCACGTGACCATTTTCAGCGTTTAACTTTCACCAGAAACAGAGATTTTGACAAAAAACAACAAAAAAATTTTTTTTAATTTTGCAACGTATCATTGTGCGGTGACGTCAACAGATTCTTACGTGACCATTTTCAGCGTTCTACTTTCACCAGAAGCAGAGATATTGACAAAAAACAATAAAAAAATTTTTTTAATTTAACAAAAAATCATCGTGCGGTGACGTCAGCAGATGCCCACGTAACAATTTTCAGCGTTCTACCTCCATTAGAGGCAGACATATTGACAAAAAACGAAAAAAAATATTTTGATTATCTGACAACGTATCGTTGTGCGGTGACGTCAGCAGATGCCCACGTAACAATTTTCAGCGTTCTACTTCTACCAGAAGCAAAGATATTGACAAAAAACAATAAAGAAATTTTTTAAAAATCTGGCATCGTATCATCGTGCGGTGACGTCAGCAGATGCTCACGTGACCATTTTCAGCGTCCTACTCCTTCCAAAGGCGAAAATATTGACGAAAAACAAAAAAAAATTTTTGAAAATCTAACCACGTGACGTCGTGCGGTGACGTCAGCAGATGCTCACGTAATCATTTTTAGCGTTCTACTTCTTCCAGGAGCGGAAATATTGACGAAAAAAAGAAAGAAATTTTCAAAAATCTGACCACGTGACGTCGTGCGGTGACGTCAGCAGATGCCCACGTGATCATTTTTAGCGTCTTACCCCCTCCAGAAACAAAGATATTGACGAAAAACGAAAAAGAAATTTTTAAAAATCTGACTACGTGACGTCGTGCGGTGACGTCAGCAGATGCCCACGTGACAATTTTTAACGTCCTATACTTTCCAGGGGCAAAGATATTGACAAAAACAAAAAAATTTTTGAAAATTTGACCACGTGACGTCGTGCGGTGACGTCAGCAAATGCCCACGTGACCATTTTTAGCGTCCTACCTCCTCCAGGGGCGAAGATATTGACGATAAACAAAAAAGAAATTTTTGAAAATTTGAATACGTAAAGTCGTTCGGTGGCGTCAGCAGATGCCAACGTGAATACTTTCAACGTCCTACCCTTTCCAGAAACGAAGATATTGACGAAAAACAAAAAAAAAATTTTTGAACATCAGACCACGTGACGTCGTGCGGTGACGTCAGCAATGCCCACGTGACCATTTTTAGCGTCCCCCTCCAAAAGCGAAAAATTGACGAAAAACGAAAAAATTTTTGAAAATTTGACCACGTGACGTCGTGCGGTGACGTCAGCAGATGCCCACGTAACAATTTTCAGCGTTCTACCTCCATTAGAGGCAGACATATTGACAAAAAACGAAAAAAAATATTTTGATTATCTGACAACGTATCGTTGTGCGGTGACGTCAGCAGATGCCCACGTAACAATTTTCAGCGTTCTACTTTCACCAGAAGCAGAGATATTGACAAGAAACAAAAAAATATTTTTTGATAATCTGACAACGTATCATCGTGCGGTGACGTCAGCAGTTGCCCACGTGACCATTTTCAGCGTTTTACTTTCACCAGAAACAGAGATTTTGACAAAAAACGACAAAAAAATTTTTTTTAATTTTGCAACGTATCATTGTGCGGTGACGTCAACAGATGCTTACGTGACCATTTTCAGCGTTCTACTTTCACCAGAAGCAGAGATATTGACAAAAAACAAAAAAACAATTTTTGAAAATCTGGCAACGTATCATTGTTCAGTGACGTCAGCAAATTCTCACGTAACAATTTTCAGCGTTCTATTTCTATCAGAAACAAATATATTGACAAAAAACCATAAAAAAATTTTTTTTAATTTGGCAACGTATCATTGTGCGGTGACGTCAGCAGATGCCCACGTGACCATTTTAAGCGTCCTACTTTCACCAGAAGCGAAAATATTGACGAAAGACGAAAAAGAAATTTTTGAAAATCTGACCACGTGACTTTGTGCGGTGACATCAGCAGATGCCCACGTGACTATTTTCAGCGTTTTATTTTTACCAAGAGCAAAAATATTAACGAAAAACAAAAAATAAATTTTTAAAGTTTTAACATTCTAGCATCGTGCGGTGACGTTAGCAGATGCCCACGTGACCATTTTTAGCGTTCTACTTTCACCAGAAGCAAAGATATTATCAAAAAACGAAAAAATAATTTCTGAAAATCTGGCAAAGAATCATCGTGCGGTGACGTCAGCAGATGCCCACGTAACAATTTTCAGCGTTCTACTTTCACCAGAAGCAGAGATATTGACAAGAAACAAAAAAAATTTTTTGATAATCTGACAACGTATCATCGTGCGGTGACGTCAGCAGTTGCCCACGTGACCATTTTCAGCGTTTTACTTTCACCAGAAACAGAGATTTTGACAAAAACAACAAAAATTTTTTTAATTTTGCAACGTATCATTGTGCGGTGACGTCAACAGATGCTTACGTGACCATTTTCAGCGTTCTACTTTCACCAGAAGCAGAGATATTGACAAAAAACAATAAAAAAATTTTTTTAATTTAACAAAAAATCATCGTGCGGTGACGTCAGCAAATGCCCACGTAACAATTTTCAGCGTTCTACCTCCATTAGAGGCAGACATATTGACAAAAAACGAAAAAAAATATTTTGATTATCTGACAACGTATCGTTGTGCGGTGACGTCAGCAGATGCCCACGTAACAATTTTCAGCGTTCTACTTCTACCAGAAGCAAAGATATTGACAAAAAACAATAAAGAAATTTTTTGAAAATCTGGCAACGTATCATCGTGCGGTGACGTCAGCAGATGCTCACGTGACTATTTTAAGCGTCCTACTCCTTCCAAAGGCGAAAATATTGACGAAAAACGAAAAAAAATTTTTGAAAATCTAACCACGTGACGTCGTGCGGTGACGTCAGCAGATGCCCACATGATTATTTTCAGCGTTCTACCCTCACCAGAAACAGAGATATTGACAAAAAACGAAAAAAAAATTTTTGAAAATCTCTCAAAGAATCATCGTGCGGTGACGTCAGCAGATGCCTACGTAACAATTTTCAGCGTTCTATCTTCACCGAAAGCAAAGATATTGACAGAAAACAATAAAAAAATTTTTCAAAATCTGGCAACGTATCATTGTGCGGTGACGTCAGCAGATGCCCACGTGACCAATTTTAGCGTTCTACCTTCACCAGAAGCAGAGATATTGACAAAAACGAAAAAAATTTGTAAAAATCTGGCAACGTATTATTTTGCGGTGACGTCAGCAGATTCCCACATGACCATTTTCAGCGTTTTACTTTCACCAGAAGCAGAGATATTGACAGAAAACAAAAAAAAAATTTTTTTAAATCTGGCAAAAAATCATCGTGCGGTGACGTCAGCAGATGCCCACGTCACCATTTTCAGCGTTCTACCTTTACCAAAAGCAGAAATATTGACAAAAAACGAAAAAAGAATTTTTGAAAATCTGGCAACGTATCATTGTGCGGTGACGTCAGCAAATTCCCACGTGACCATTTTCAGCGTTCTACCTTCACCAGAAGCAAAAATAATGACAAAATACAAAAAAATTTTTGAAAATCTGGCAACAAATCTTCGTGCGGTGACGTCAGCAGATGCCCACGTGACCATTTTCAGCGTCCTATCCACCAGGCGGAAATATTAACAAAAACGAAAAAAATTTTTGAAAATCTGACCACGTGACGTCGTGCGGTGACGTCAGCAGATGCCCACGTGACCATTTTCAGCGTTCTACTTTCACCAAAAGTAGAGATATTGACAAAAAACAATAAAGAAATTTTTTAAAAATCTGGCATCGTATCATCGTGCGGTGACGTCAGCAGATGCTCACGTGACCATTTTCAGCGTCCTACTCCTTCCAAAGGCGAAAATATTGACGAAAAACAAAAAAAAATTTTTGAAAATCTAACCACGTGACGTCGTGCGGTGACGTCAGCAGATGCTCACGTAATCATTTTTAGCGTTCTACTTCTTCCAGGAGCGGAAATATTGACGAAAAAGAAAGAAATTTTCAAAATCTGACCACGTGACGTCGTGCGGTGACGTCAGCAGATGCCCACGTGATCATTTTTAGCGTCTTACCCCCTCCAGAAACAAAGATATTGACGAAAAACGAAAAAGAAATTTTTAAAAATCTGACTACGTGACGTCGTGCGGTGACGTCAGCAGATGCCCACGTGACAATTTTTAACGTCCTATACTTTCCAGGGGCAAAGATATTGACAAAAAACGATAAAAAAATTTTTGAAAATTTGACCACGTGACGTCGTGCGGTGACGTCAGCAAATGCCCACGTGACCATTTTTAGCGTCCTACCTCCTCCAGGGGCGAAGATATTGACGATAAACAAAAAAGAAATTTTTGAAAATTTGAATACGTAAAGTCGTTCGGTGGCGTCAGCAGATGCCAACGTGAATACTTTCAACGTCCTACCCTTTCCAGAAACGAAGATATTGACGAAAAACAAAAAAAAAATTTTTGAACATCAGACCACGTGACGTCGTGCGGTGACGTCAGCAATGCCCACGTGACCATTTTTAGCGTCCTCCCCCCTCCAAAAGCGAAAAAATTGACGAAAAACGAAAAAAAAATTTTTGAGAATTTGACCACGTGACGTCGTGCGGTGACGTCAGCAGATGCCCACGTAACAATTTTCAGCGTTCTACCTCCATTAGAGGCAGACATATTGACAAAAACGAAAAAATATTTTGATTATCTGACAACGTATCGTTGTGCGGTGACGTCAGCAGATGCCCACGTAACAATTTTCAGCGTTCTACTTTCACCAGAAGCAGAGATATTGACAAGAAACAAAAAAATATTTTTTGATAATCTGACAACGTATCATCGTGCGGTGACGTCAGCAGTTGCCCACGTGACCATTTTCAGCGTTTTACTTTCACCAGAAACAGAGATTTTGACAAAAACGACAAAAAATTTTTTAATTTTGCAACGTATCATTGTGCGGTGACGTCAACAGATGCTTACGTGACCATTTTCAGCGTTCTACTTTCACCAGAAGCAGAGATATTGACAAAAAACAAAAAAACAATTTTTGAAAATCTGGCAACGTATCATTGTTCAGTGACGTCAGCAAATTCTCACGTAACAATTTTCAGCGTTCTATTTCTATCAGAAACAAATATATTGACAAAAACCATAAAAATTTTTTTAATTTGGCAACGTATCATTGTGCGGTGACGTCAGCAGATGCCCACGTGACCATTTTAAGCGTCCTACTTTCACCAGAAGCGAAAATATTGACGAAAGACGAAAAAGAAATTTTTGAAAATCTGACCACGTGACTTTGTGCGGTGACATCAGCAGATGCCCACGTGACTATTTTCAGCGTTTTATTTTTACCAAGAGCAAAATATTAACGAAAAACAAAAATAAATTTTTAAAGTTTTAACATTCTAGCATCGTGCGGTGACGTTAGCAGATGCCCACGTGACCATTTTTAGCGTTCTACTTTCACCAGAAGCAAAGATATTATCAAAAAACGAAAAAATAATTTCTGAAAATCTGGCAAAGAATCATCGTGCGGTGACGTCAGCAGATGCCCACGTAACAATTTTCAGCGTTCTACTTTCACCAGAAGCAGAGATATTGACAAGAAACAAAAAAAATTTTTTGATAATCTGACAACGTATCATCGTGCGGTGACGTCAGCAGTTGCCCACGTGACCATTTTCAGCGTTTTACTTTCACCAGAAACAGAGATTTTGACAAACAACAAAAAAATTTTTTTAATTTTGCAACGTATCATTGTGCGGTGACGTCAACAGATGCTTACGTGACCATTTTCAGCGTTCTACTTTCACCAGAAGCAGAGATATTGACAAAAACAAAAAAAATTTTTTTAATTTAACAAAAAATCATCGTGCGGTGACGTCAGCAAATGCCCACGTAACAATTTTCAGCGTTCTACCTCCATTAGAGGCAGACATATTGACAAAAACGAAAAAATATTTTGATTATCTGACAACGTATCGTTGTGCGGTGACGTCAGCAGATGCCCACGTAACAATTTTCAGCGTTCTACTTCTACCAGAAGCAAAGATATTGACAAAAACAATAAAGAAATTTTTGAAAATCTGGCAACGTATCATCGTGCGGTGACGTCAGCAGATGCTCACGTGACTATTTTAAGCGTCCTACTCCTTCCAAAGGCGAAAATATTGACGAAAAACGAAAAAAAATTTTTGAAAATCTAACCACGTGACGTCGTGCGGTGACGTCAGCAGATGCCCACATGATTATTTTCAGCGTTCTACCCTCACCAGAAACAGAGATATTGACAAAAACGAAAAAAAATTTTTGAAAATCTCTCAAAGAATCATCGTGCGGTGACGTCAGCAGATGCCTACGTAACAATTTTCAGCGTTCTATCTTCACCGAAAGCAAAGATATTGACAGAAAACAAAAAAAAATTTTTCAAAATCTGGCAACGTATCATTGTGCGGTGACGTCAGCAGATGCCCACGTGACCAATTTTAGCGTTCTACCTTCACCAGAAGCAGAGATATTGACAAAAACGAAAAAAATTTGTAAAAATCTGGCAACGTATTATTTTGCGGTGACGTCAGCAGATTCCCACATGACCATTTTCAGCGTTTTACTTTCACCAGAAGCAGAGATATTGACAGAAAACAATAAAAAAATTTTTTGAAAATCTGGCAAAAAATCATCGTGCGGTGACGTCAGCAGATGCCCACGTCACCATTTTCAGCGTTCTACCTTTACCAAAAGCAGAAATATTGACAAAAAACGAAAAAAGAATTTTTGAAAATCTGGCAACGTATCATTGTGCGGTGACGTCAGCAAATTCCCACGTGACCATTTTCAGCGTTCTACCTTCACCAGAAGCAAAAATAATGACAAAATACAAAAAAAATTTTTGAAAATCTGGCAACAAATCTTCGTGCGGTGACGTCAGCAGATGCCCACGTGACCATTTTCAGCGTCCTATCCCCACCAGGGGCGGAAATATTAACAAAAAACGAAAAAAAAATTTTTGAAAATCTGACCACGTGACGTCGTGCGGTGACGTCAGCAGATGCCCACGTGACCATTTTCAGCGTTCTACTTTCACCAAAAGTAGAGATATTGACAAAAACAAAAAATTTTTGAAAATCTGGCAACGAATCATCGTGCGGTGACGTCAGCAGATGCCCACGTAACAATTTTCTGAGTTCTATCTTCACCAAAAGCAAAGATATTGACAAAAAACAAAAAAAAAATTTTTGAAAATCTGGCAACAATTCTTCGTGCGGTGACGTCAGCAAATGCCCACGTAACAATTTACAGCGTTTTACCTCCACCAAAAGCTGAGATATTGACAAAAACGATAAAAAATTTTTCAAAATCTGACAAAGTATCATTGTGCGGTGACGTCAGCAAATGCCCACGTGACCATTTTCAGCGTTCTACCTTCACCAGAAGCAAAGATATTGACAAAAATGAAAAAAATTTTTGAAAATCTGGCAACGAATCATCGTGCGGTGACGTCAGCAGATGCCCACGTGACCATTTTCAGCGTTCTACCTTCACCAGAAGCAAAATATTGACAAAATACAAAAAAATTTTTGAAAATCTGGCAACAAATTTTGTGCGGTGACGTCAGCAGAAGCCCACGTAACAATTTTCAGCGTTCTACCTTCACCAGAAACAGAGATATTGAAAAACGATAAAAAAATTTTTCAAAATCTGGCAACGTATCATTGTGCGGTGACGTCAGCAATGCCCACGTGACCATTTTCAGCGTTCTACTTTCACCAAAGTAGAGATATTGACAAAAACAAAAAAAAATTTTGAAAATTTGGCAAAATCATCGTGCGGTGACGTCAGCAAATGTCAACGTGACCATTTTCAGCGTTCTATTTCCACCAAAAGCGGAAATATTGACAAAAAACGTAAAAGAAATTTTTGAAAATCTGACCACGTGACGTCGTGCGGTGACGTCAGCAAATGCCCACATGATTATTTTCATCGTTCTACCCTCACCAAAAACAAAGATATTGACAAAAAACAAAAAAATTTTTGAAAATTTAACAACGTATCATTGTGTGGTGACGTCAGCAGATGCCCACGTAACAATTTTCAGCGTTCTATTTCCACCAGAAGCAGAGATATTGACAAAAAACAATAAAAAAATTTTTAAAAATCTGGCAAAAAATCATCGTGCGGTGACGTCAGCAGAGCCCACGTAACAATTTTCAGCGTTCTACCTCCACCAGAAGCAAAGATATTGACAAAAAAACAAAAAAAAATTCTTTGAAAATTTGGCAAGGTATCATTGTGCGGTGACGTCAGCAGATGCCCACGTAACAATTTTCAGCGTTCTACCTTCACCAGAAGCAGAGATATTGACAGAAAACGATAAAAAATTTTTTCAAAATCTGGCAACGAATCATTGTGCGGTGACGTCAGCAGATGCCCACGTAACAATTTTCAGCGTTCTATCTTCACGAGGAACAAAAATATTGACAAAAAACGAAAAAAAAATTTTTGAAAATCTGGCAAAATCATCGTGCGGTGACGTCAGCAGATGCCCACGTGACCATTTTCAGCGTTCTATCTCACCAGAAGCAAAATATTGACAAAAACAAAAAATTTTTGAAAATCTGACCACGTGACATTGTGCGGTGACGTCAGCAGATGCCCACGTGATTATTTTCAGCGTTCTACCTTCACCAGAAGCAGAGATATTGACAAAAACGAAAAAATTTTGAAAATCTGGCAAAGAATCATCGTGCGGTGACGTCAGCAGATGCCCACGTACCATTTTCAGCGTTCTATCTTCACCGAAAGCAAAGATATTGACAAAACAAAAAAAAATTTTGAAAATCTGGCAACGTATCATTGTGCGGTGACGTCAGCAGATGCCCACGTGACCATTTTCAGCGTTTTACCTTCACCAGAAGCAGAGATATTGACAAAAAACGAAAAAAAAATTTTTGAAAATCTGGCAACGTATCATTGTGCGGTGACGTCAGCAAATGCCCACGTGACCATTTTCAGCGTTCTACCTTCACCAGAAGCAAAAATAATGACAAAATACAAAAAAAATTTTTGAAAATCTGGCAACAAATCTTCGTGCGGTGACGTCAGCAGATGCCCACGTGACCATTTTCAGCGTCCTATCCCCACCAGGGGCGGAAATATTAACAAAAAACGAAAAAAAAATTTTTGAAAATCTGACCACGTGACGTCGTGCGGTGACGTCAGCAGATGCCCACGTGACCATTTTCAGCGTTCTACTTTCACCAAAAGTAGAGATATTGACAAAAAACAAAAAAAAAATTTTTGAAAATTTGGCAACGTATCATTGTGCGGTGACGTCAGCAGATGCCCACGTAACAATTTTCTGAGTTCTATCTTCACCAAAAGCAAAGATATTGACAAAAAACAAAAAAAAAATTTTTGAAAATCTGGCAACAATTCTTCGTGCAGTGACGTCAGCAAATGCCCACGTAACAATTTACAGCGTTCTACCTCCACCAAAAGCTGAGATATTGACAAAAAACGATAAAAAAATTTTTCAAAATCTGACAAAGTATCATTGTGCGGTGACGTCAGCAAATGCCCACGTGACCATTTTCAGCGTTCTACCTTCACCAGAAGCAAAGATATTGACAAAAAATGAAAAAAAAATTTTTGAAAATCTGGCAACGAATCATCGTGCGGTGACGTCAGCAGATGCCCACGTGACCATTTTCAGCGTTCTACCTTCACCAGAAGCAAAAATAATGACAAAATACAAAAAAAATTTTTGAAAATCTGGCAACAAATTTTTGTGCGGTGACGTCAGCAGAAGCCCACGTAACAATTTTCAGCGTTCTACCTTCACCAGAAGCAGAGATATTGAAAAAAACGATAAAAAAATTTTTCAAAATCTGGCAACGTATCATTGTGCGGTGACGTCAGCAAATGCCCACGTGACCATTTTTAGCGTTCTACTTTCACCATAAGTAGAGATATTGACAAAAAACAAAAAAAAAATTTTTGAAAATTTGGCAAAAAATCATCGTGCAGTGACGTCAGCAAATGTCAACGTGACCATTTTCAGCGTTCTATTTCCACCAAAAGCGGAAATATTGACAAAAAACGAAAAAGAAATTTTTGAAAATCTGACCACGTGACGTCGTGCGGTGACGTCAGCAGATGCGCACATGATTATTTTCAGCATTCTACCTTCACCAGAAGCAGAGATATTGACAGAAAACGATAAAAAATTTTTTCAAAATCTGGCAACGTATTATTGTGCGATGACGTCAGCAGATGCCCACGTGACCATTTTCAGCGTTCTACCTTCACCAGAAGCAGAAATATTGACAAAAAACGAAAAAAGAATTCTTCAAAATCTGGCAACGTATCATTGTGCGGTGACGTCAGCAGATGCCCACGTGACCATTTTCAGCGTTCTACTTTCACCAGAAGCAGAGATATTGACAAAAACGAAAAAAATTTTGAAAATCTGGCAACGTACATTGTGCGGTGACGTCAGCAGATGTCCACGTGATCCATTTTCAGCGTTCTACCTCCACCAGAAGCAGAGATATTGACAAAAAACAAAAAAGAATTTTTTGAAAATCTGGCAACAAATCTTCGTGCGGTGACGTCAGCAGATGCCCACGTATCTATTTTCAGCATTCTATTTTCCCCAGAAGCAAAAATATTGACAAAAAAAAAAAAATTTTTTTGAAAATCTGGCAACGTATCATTGTGCGGTAACGTCAGCAAATGCCCACGTGATTATTTTCAGCGTTTTATTTTTACCAAGAGCAAAAATATTATCAAAAAACAAAAAATAAATTTTTGAAATTTTAAACGTATCATCGTGCGGTGACGTTAGCAGATGCCCACGTGACCATTTTCAGCGTTTTACCTTCACCAGAAGCAGAGATATTGACAAAAACGAAAAAAATTTTTGAAAATCTGGCAACGTATCATTGTGCGGTGACGTCAGCAGATGCCCACGTGACCATTTTCAGCGTTTTACCTTCACCAGAAGCAGAGATATTGAAAAAACGAAAAAAATTTTTGAAAATCTGGCAAACGTATCATTGTGCGGTGACGTCAGCAAATGCCCACGTGACCATTTTCAGCGTTCTACCTTCACCAGAAGCAAAGATATTGACAAAATACAAAAAAATTTTTGAAAATCTGGCAACGAATCATCGTGCGGTGACGTCAGCAGATGCCCACGTGACCATTTTCAGCGTTCTATCCCCACCAGAAGCGGAAATAACAAAAAACAAAAAAATTTTTGAAAATCTGACCACGTGACGTCGTGCGGTGACGTCAGCAGATGCCCACGACCATTTTCAGCGTTCTACTTTCACCAAAAGCAGAGATATTGACAAAAAAACAAAAAAATTTTTGAAAATTTGGCAACGAATCATCGTGCGGTGACGTCAGCAGATGCCCACGTAACAATTTTCAGCGTTCTACCTTCACCAAAAGCAAAGATATTGACAAAAAACAAAAAAAAAATTTTTGAAAATCTGGCAACGAATCATCGTGCGGTGACGTCAGCAGATGCTCACGTGACCATTTTCAGCGTTCTACCTTCACCAGAAGCAAAAATAATGACAAATACAAAAAAATTTTTGAAAATCTGGCAACAAATTTTTGTGCGGTGACGTCAGCAGAAGCCCACGTAACAATTTTCAGCGTTCTACCTTCACCAGAAACAGAGATATTGAAAAAACGATAAAAAAATTTTTCAAAATCTGGC
>NW_027228856.1:0-10000 GCF_019399895.1 Cardiocondyla obscurior | reverse complement strand
ACTCCGAGCCGAAAGCAACACGAGGCTCGCGTACTTTGCCGCTAGGACCGCGCGGAAGTAAACCCGAGCCGAAAGCAACACGAGGCTCGCGTACTTTGCCGCTAGGACCGCGCGGAAGTAACTCCGAGCCGAAAGCAACACGAGGCTCGCGTACTTTGCCGCTAGGACCGCGCGGAAGTAACTCCGAGCCGAAAGCAACACGAGGCTCGCGTACTTTGCCGCTAGGACCGCGCGGAAGTAACTCCGAGCCGAAAGCAACACGAGGCTCGCGTACTTTGCCGCTAGGACCGCGCGGAAGTAACTCCGAGCCGAAAGCAACACGAGGCTCGCGTACTTTGCCGCTAGGACCGCGCGGAAGTAACTCCGAGCCGAAAGCAACACGAGGCTCGCGTACTTTGCCGCTAGGACCGCGCGGAAGTAACTCCGAGCCGAAAGCAACACGAGGCTCGCGTACTTTGCCGATCCGACCGCGCGGAAGTAACTCCGAGCCGAAAGCAACACGAGGCTCGCGTACTTTGTCGCTAGGACCGCGCGGAAGTAACTCCGAGCCGAAAGCAACACGAGGCTCGCGTACTTTGACGGTCGGACCGCCCGGAAGTAACTACGTGCAGAAAGCAACACAAAACTCGCAAACTTAGCCGCTCGTCGGCCGAAATTACGAAGAGCTCAAGAAAATAACACGAGATTTAAGAACATAGACGATCGCCAGCAGAGAGCTCGAAAAACAGCACAAAACGCGAAAATTTAACTTTTACGAGAAAATAGCTAAGATAGCTTATAAAAACAATACGGAGAACAAAAAGTTGATTGCCCGAAACGTTCGGAAGCAGCCCCGAGCAGTAGCAACACAGGGCTCGCGGACTTTGTTGTCCGAACCGCTCGAAAGTAGCTACGAGCCGAAAGCAACACGAGGCTCGCGTACTTTGCCGATCGGACCGCGCGGAAGTAACTCCGAGCCGAAAGCAACACGAGGCTCGCGTACTTTGCCGATCGAACCGCGCGGAAGTAACTCCGAGCCGAAAGCAACACGAGGCTCGCGTACTTTGTCGCTAGGACCGCGCGGAAGTAACTCCGAGCCGAAAGCAACACGAGGCTCGCGTACTTTGCCGCTAGGACCGCGCGGAAGTAACTCCGAGCCGAAAGCAACACGAGGCTCGCGTACTTTGCCGATCGGACCGCGCGGAAGTAACTCCGAGCCGAAAGCAACACGAGGCTCGCGTACTTTGCCGCTAGGACCGCGCGGAAGTAACTCCGAGCCGAAAGCAACACGAGGCTCGCGTACTTTGCCGCGGACCGCGCGGAAGTAACCCGAGCCGAAAGCAACACGAGGCTCGCGTACTTTGCCGCTAGGACCGCGCGGAAGTAACTCCGAGCCGAAAGCAACACGAGGCTCGCGTACTTTGCCGCTAGGACCGCGCGGAAGTAACTCCGAGCCGAAAGCAACACGAGGCTCGCGTACTTTGCCGCTAGGACCGCGCGGAAGTAAATCCGAGCCGAAAGCAACACGAGGCTCGCGTACTTTGCCGCTAGGACCGCGCGGAAGTAACTCCGAGCCGAAAGCAACACGAGGCTCGCGTACTTTGCCGATCGAACCGCGCGGAAGTAACTCCGAGCCGAAAGCAACACGAGGCTCGCGTACTTTGTCGCTAGGACCGCGCGGAAGTAACTCCGAGCCGAAAGCAACACGAGGCTCGCGTACTTTGACGGTCGGACCGCCCGGAAGTAACTACGTGCAGAAAGCAA
The DNA here is from genome assembly GCF_019399895.1 of Cardiocondyla obscurior. NCBI lineage: Eukaryota > Metazoa > Arthropoda > Insecta > Hymenoptera > Formicidae > Cardiocondyla > Cardiocondyla obscurior. Next base: position 8,257 of record NW_027228856.1, on the reverse strand, counting down.
CACAAAACTCGTAAACTTAGCCGCTCGTCGGCCGAAATTACGAAGAGCTCAAGAAAATAACACGAGATTTAAGAACATAGACGATCGCCAGCAGAGAGCTCGAAAAACAGCACAAAACGCGAAAATTTAACTTTTACGAGAAAATAGCTAAGATAGCTTAAAAAACAATACGGAGAACAAAAAGTTGATTGCCCGAAACGTTCGGAAGCAGCCCCGAGCAGTAGCAACACAGGGCTCGCGGACTTTGTTGTCCGAACCGCTCGAAAGTAGCTACGAGCCGAAAGCAACACGAGGCTCGCGTACTTTGCCGATCGGACCGCGCGGAAGTAACTCCGAGCCGAAAGCAACACGAGGCTCGCGTACTTTGCCGATCGACCGCGCGGAAGTAACTCCGAGCCGAAAGCAACACGAGGCTCGCGTACTTTGCCGCTAGGACCGCGCGGAAGTAACTCCGAGCCGAAAGCAACACGAGGCTCGCGTACTTTGCCGCTAGGACCGCGCGGAAGTAACTCCGAGCCGAAAGCAACACGAGGCTCGCGTACTTTGCCGCTAGGACCGCGCGGAAGTAACTCCGAGCCGAAAGCAACACGAGGCTCGCGTACTTTGCCGCTAGGACCGCGCGGAAGTAACTCCGAGCCGAAAGCAACACGAGGCTCGCGTACTTTGCCGCTAGGACCGCGCGGAAGTAACTCCGAGCCGAAAGCAACACGAGGCTCGCGTACTTTGCCGCTAGGACCGCGCGGAAGTAACTCCGAGCCGAAAGCAACACGAGGCTCGCGTACTTTGCCGCTAGGACCGCGCGGAAGTAACTCCGAGCCGAAAGCAACACGAGGCTCGCGTACTTTGCCGCTAGGACCGCGCGGAAGTAACTCCGAGCCGAAAGCAACACGAGGCTCGCGTACTTTGCCGCTAGGACCGCGCGGAAGTAACTCCGAGCCGAAAGCAACACGAGGCTCGCGTACTTTGCCGATCGAACCGCGCGGAAGTAACTCCGAGCCGAAAGCAACACGAGGCTCGCGTACTTTGCCGCTAGGACCGCGCGGAAGTAAACCCGAGCCGAAAGCAACACGAGGCTCGCGTACTTTGCCGCTAGGACCGCGCGGAAGTAACTCCGAGCCGAAAGCAACACGAGGCTCGCGTACTTTGCCGATCGAACCGCGCGGAAGTAACTCCGAGCCGAAAGCAACACGAGGCTCGCGTACTTTGTCGCTAGGACCGCGCGGAAGTAACCCCGAGCCGAAAGCAACACGAGGCTCGCGTACTTTGACGGTCGGACCGCCCGGAAGTAACTACGTGCAGAAAGCAACACAAAACTCGTAAACTTAGCCGCTCGTCGGCCGAAATTACGAAGAGCTCAAGAAAATAACACGAGATTTAAGAACATAGACGATCGCCAGCAGAGAGCTCGAAAAACAGCACAAAACGCGAAAATTTAACTTTTACGAGAAAATAGCTAAGATAGCTTATAAAAACAATACGGAGAACAAAAAGTTGATTGCCCGAAACGTTCGGAAGCAGCCCCGAGCAGTAGCAACACAGGGCTCGCGGACTTTGTTGTCCGAACCGCTCGAAAGTAGCTACGAGCCGAAAGCAACACGAGGCTCGCGTACTTTGCCGATCGGACCGCGCGGAAGTAACTCCGAGCCGAAAGCAACACGAGGCTCGCGTACTTTGCCGATCGAACCGCGCGGAAGTAACTCCGAGCCGAAAGCAACACGAGGCTCGCGTACTTTGTCGCTAGGACCGCGCGGAAGTAACTCCGAGCCGAAAGCAACACGAGGCTCGCGTACTTTGCCGCTAGGACCGCGCGGAAGTAACTCCGAGCCGAAAGCAACACGAGGCTCGCGTACTTTGCCGATCGGACCGCGCGGAAGTAACCCCGAGCCGAAAGCAACACGAGGCTCGCGTACTTTGCCGCTAGAACCGCGCGGAAGTAACTCCGAGCCGAAAGCAACACGAGGCTCGCGTACTTTGCCGCTAGGACCGCGCGGAAGTAACTCCGAGCCGAAAGCAACACGAGGCTCGCGTACTTTGCCGCTAGGACCGCGCGGAAGTAACTCCGAGCCGAAAGCAACACGAGGCTCGCGTACTTTGCCGCTCGGACCGCGCGGAAGTAACTCCGAGCCGAAAGCAACACGAGGCTCGCGTACTTTGCCGATCGAACCGCGCGGAAGTAACCCGAGCCGAAAGCAACACGAGGCTCGCGTACTTTGCCGCTAGGACCGCGCGGAAGTAACTCCGAGCCGAAAGCAACACGAGGCTCGCGTACTTTGACGGTCGGACCGCCCGGAAGTAACTACGTGCAGAAAGCAACACAAAACTCGTAAACTTAGCCGCTCGTCGGCCGAAATTACGAAGAGCTCAAGAAAATAACACGAGATTTAAGAACATAGACGATCGCCAGCAGAGAGCTCGAAAAACAGCACAAAACGCGAAAATTTAACTTTTACGAGAAAATAGCTAAGATAGCTTATAAAAACAATACGGAGAACAAAAAGTTGATTGCCCGAAACGTTCGGAAGCAGCCCCGAGCAGTAGCAACACAGGGCTCGCGGACTTTGTTGTCCGAACCGCTCGAAAGTAGCTACGAGCCGAAAGCAACACGAGGCTCGCGTACTTTGCCGATCGGACCGCGCGGAAGTAACTCCGAGCCGAAAGCAACACGAGGCTCGCGTACTTTGCCGCTCGGACCGCGCGGAAGTAACTCCGAGCCGAAAGCAACACGAGGCTCGCGTACTTTGCCGCTAGGACCGCGCGGAAGTAACTCCGAGCCGAAAGCAACACGAGGCTCGCGTACTTTGCCGCTAGGACCGCGCGGAAGTAACTCCGAGCCGAAAGCAACACGAGGCTCGCGTACTTTGCCGCTAGGACCGCGCGGAAGTAACTCCGAGCCGAAAGCAACACGAGGCTCGCGTACTTTGCCGCTAGGACCGCGCGGAAGTAACTCCGAGCCGAAAGCAACACGAGGCTCGCGTACTTTGCCGCTAGGACCGCGCGGAAGTAAATCCGAGCCGAAAGCAACACGAGGCTCGCGTACTTTGCCGCTAGGACCGCGCGGAAGTAACTCCGAGCCGAAAGCAACACGAGGCTCGCGTACTTTGCCGCTAGGACCGCGCGGAAGTAAACCCGAGCCGAAAGCAACACGAGGCTCGCGTACTTTGCCGCTAGGACCGCGCGGAAGTAACTCCGAGCCGAAAGCAACACGAGGCTCGCGTACTTTGCCGCTAGGACCGCGCGGAAGTAACTCCGAGCCGAAAGCAACACGAGGCTCGCGTACTTTGCCGCTAGGACCGCGCGGAAGTAACCCCGAGCCGAAAGCAACACGAGGCTCGCGTACTTTGCCGATCGAACCGCGCGGAAGTAACTCCGAGCCGAAAGCAACACGAGGCTCGCGTACTTTGTCGCTAGGACCGCGCGGAAGTAACTCCGAGCCGAAAGCAACACGAGGCTCGCGTACTTTGACGGTCGGACCGCCCGGAAGTAACTACGTGCAGAAAGCAACACAAAACTCGTAAACTTAGCCGCTCGTCGGCCGAAATTACGAAGAGCTCAAGAAAATAACACGAGATTTAAGAACATAGACGATCGCCAGCAGAGAGCTCGAAAAACAGCACAAAACGCGAAAATTTAACTTTTACGAGAAAATAGCTAAGATAGCTTAAAAAACAATACGGAGAACAAAAAGTTGATTGCCCGAAACGTTCGGAAGCAGCCCCGAGCAGTAGCAACACAGGGCTCGCGGACTTTGTTGTCCGAACCGCTCGAAAGTAGCTACGAGCCGAAAGCAACACGAGGCTCGCGTACTTTGCCGATCGGACCGCGCGGAAGTAACTCCGAGCCGAAAGCAACACGAGGCTCGCGTACTTTGCCGATCGGACCGCGCGGAAGTAACTCCGAGCCGAAAGCAACACGAGGCTCGCGTACTTTGCCGCTCGGACCGCGCGGAAGTAACTCCGAGCCGAAAGCAACACGAGGCTCGCGTACTTTGCCGCTAGGACCGCGCGGAAGTAACTCCGAGCCGAAAGCAACACGAGGCTCGCGTACTTTGCCGCTAGGACCGCGCGGAAGTAACTCCGAGCCGAAAGCAACACGAGGCTCGCGTACTTTGCCGCTAGGACCGCGCGGAAGTAACTCCGAGCCGAAAGCAACACGAGGCTCGCGTACTTTGCCGCTAGGACCGCGCGGAAGTAACTCCGAGCCGAAAGCAACACGAGGCTCGCGTACTTTGCCGATCGGACCGCGCGGAAGTAACTCCGAGCCGAAAGCAACACGAGGCTCGCGTACTTTGCCGCTAGGACCGCGCGGAAGTAACTCCGAGCCGAAAGCAACACGAGGCTCGCGTACTTTGCCGCTAGGACCGCGCGGAAGTAACTCCGAGCCGAAAGCAACACGAGGCTCGCGTACTTTGCCGATCGGACCGCGCGGAAGTAACTCCGAGCCGAAAGCAACACGAGGCTCGCGTACTTTGCCGCTAGAACCGCGCGGAAGTAACCCGAGCCGAAAGCAACACGAGGCTCGCGTACTTTGCCGCTAGGACCGCGCGGAAGTAACTCCGAGCCGAAAGCAACACGAGGCTCGCGTACTTTGCCGCTAGGACCGCGCGGAAGTAACTCCGAGCCGAAAGCAACACGAGGCTCGCGTACTTTGCCGCTAGGACCGCGCGGAAGTAACTCCGAGCCGAAAGCAACACGAGGCTCGCGTACTTTGCCGCTAGGACCGCGCGGAAGTAACTCCGAGCCGAAAGCAACACGAGGCTCGCGTACTTTGCCGCTAGGACCGCGCGGAAGTAACCCCGAGCCGAAAGCAACACGAGGCTCGCGTACTTTGCCGACCGAACCGCGCGGAAGTAACTCCGAGCCGAAAGCAACACGAGGCTCGCGTACTTTGCCGCTAGGACCGCGCGGAAGTAACCCCGAGCCGAAAGCAACACGAGGCTCGCGTACTTTGCCGATCGGACCGCGCGGAAGTAACTCCGAGCCGAAAGCAACACGAGGCTCGCGTACTTTGTCGCGGACCGCGCGGAAGTAACCCGAGCCGAAAGCAACACGAGGCTCGCGTACTTTGCCGCTAGGACCGCGCGGAAGTAACTCCGAGCCGAAAGCAACACGAGGCTCGCGTACTTTGCCGCTAGGACCGCGCGGAAGTAACTCCGAGCCGAAAGCAACACGAGGCTCGCGTACTTTGCCGATCGGACCGCGCGGAAGTAACTCCGAGCCGAAAGCAACACGAGGCTCGCGTACTTTGCCGCTAGAACCGCGCGGAAGTAACTCGAGCCGAAAGCAACACGAGGCTCGCGTACTTTGCCGCTAGGACCGCGCGGAAGTAACTCCGAGCCGAAAGCAACACGAGGCTCGCGTACTTTGCCGCTAGGACCGCGCGGAAGTAACTCCGAGCCGAAAGCAACACGAGGCTCGCGTACTTTGCCGCTAGGACCGCGCGGAAGTAACTCCGAGCCGAAAGCAACACGAGGCTCGCGTACTTTGCCGCTAAGACCGCGCGGAAGTAACTCCGAGCCGAAAGCAACACGAGGCTCGCGTACTTTGCCGCTAGGACCGCGCGGAAGTAACTCCGAGCCGAAAGCAACACGAGGCTCGCGTACTTTGCCGCTAGGACCGCGCGGAAGTAACTCCGAGCCGAAAGCAACACGAGGCTCGCGTACTTTGCCGCTAGGACCGCGCGGAAGTAAACCCGAGCCGAAAGCAACACGAGGCTCGCGTACTTTGCCGCTAGGACCGCGCGGAAGTAACTCCGAGCCGAAAGCAACACGAGGCTCGCGTACTTTGCCGATCGAACCGCGCGGAAGTAACTCCGAGCCGAAAGCAACACGAGGCTCGCGTACTTTGTCGCTAGGACCGCGCGGAAGTAACTCCGAGCCGAAAGCAACACGAGGCTCGCGTACTTTGACGGTCGGACCGCCCGGAAGTAACTACGTGCAGAAAGCAACACAAAACTCGTAAACTTAGCCGCTCGTCGGCCGAAATTACGAAGAGCTCAAGAAAATAACACGAGATTTAAGAACATAGACGATCGCCAGCAGAGAGCTCGAAAAACAGCACAAAACGCGAAAATTTAACTTTACGAGAAATAGCTAAGATAGCTTAAAAACAATACGAGAACAAAGTTGATTGCCCGAAACGTTCGGAAGCAGCCCCGAGCAGTAGCAACACAGGGCTCGCGGACTTTGTTGTCCGAACCGCTCGAAAGTAGCTACGAGCCGAAAGCAACACGAGGCTCGCGTACTTTGCCGATCGGACCGCGCGGAAGTAACTCCGAGCCGAAAGCAACACGAGGCTCGCGTACTTTGCCGCTCGGACCGCGCGGAAGTAACTCCGAGCCGAAAGCAACACGAGGCTCGCGTACTTTGCCGATCGGACCGCGCGGAAGTAACTCCGAGCCGAAAGCAACACGAGGCTCGCGTACTTTGCCGCTAGGACCGCGCGGAAGTAACTCCGAGCCGAAAGCAACACGAGGCTCGCGTACTTTGCCGCTAGGACCGCGCGGAAGTAACTCCGAGCCGAAAGCAACACGAGGCTCGCGTACTTTGCCGCTAGGACCGCGCGGAAGTAACTCCGAGCCGAAAGCAACACGAGGCTCGCGTACTTTGCCGCTAGGACCGCGCGGAAGTAAATCCGAGCCGAAAGCAACACGAGGCTCGCGTACTTTGCCGCTGGACCGCGCGGAAGTAACTCCGAGCCGAAAGCAACACGAGGCTCGCGTACTTTGCCGCTAGGACCGCGCGGAAGTAACTCCGAGCCGAAAGCAACACGAGGCTCGCGTACTTTGCCGCTAGGACCGCGCGGAAGTAAAACCGAGCCGAAAGCAACACGAGGCTCGCGTACTTTGCCGCTAGGACCGCGCGGAAGTAACTCCGAGCCGAAAGCAACACGAGGCTCGCGTACTTTGCCGCTCGGACCGCGCGGAAGTAACTCCGAGCCGAAAGCAACACGAGGCTCGCGTACTTTGCCGCTAGGACCGCGCGGAAGTAACTCCGAGCCGAAAGCAACACGAGGCTCGCGTACTTTGCCGCTAGGACCGCGCGGAAGTAACTCCGAGCCGAAAGCAACACGAGGCTCGCGTACTTTGCCGATCGGACCGCGCGGAAGTAACTCCGAGCCGAAAGCAACACGAGGCTCGCGTACTTTGTCGCTAGGACCGCGCGGAAGTAACTCCGAGCCGAAAGCAACACGAGGCTCGCGTACTTTGACGGTCGGACCGCCCGGAAGTAACTACGAGCAGAAAGCAACACAAAACTCGTAAACTTAGCCGCTCGTCGGCCGAAATTACGAAGAGCTCAAGAAAATAACACGAGATTTAAGAACATAGACGATCGCCAGCAGAGAGCTCGAAAAAACAGCACAAAACGCGAAAATTTAACTTTTACGAGAAAATAGCTAAGATAGCTTAAAAAAACAATACGGAGAACAAAAAGTTGATTGCCCGAAACGTTCGGAAGCAGCCCCGAGCAGTAGCAACACAGGGCTCGCGGACTTTGTTGTCCGAACCGCTCGAAAGTAGCTACGAGCCGAAAGCAACACGAGGCTCGCGTACTTTGCCGATCGGACCGCGCGGAAGTAACCCCGAGCCGAAAGCAACACGAGGCTCGCGTACTTTGCCGATCGAACCGCGCGGAAGTAACTCCGAGCCGAAAGCAACACGAGGCTCGCGTACTTTGTCGCTAAGACCGCGCGGAAGTAACTCCGAGCCGAAAGCAACACGAGGCTCGCGTACTTTGCCGCTAGGACCGCGCGGAAGTAACTCCGAGCCGAAAGCAACACGAGGCTCGCGTACTTTGCCGCTAGGACCGCGCGGAAGTAAACCCGAGCCGAAAGCAACACGAGGCTCGCGTACTTTGCCGCTAGGACCGCGCGGAAGTAACTCCGAGCCGAAAGCAACACGAGGCTCGCGTACTTTGCCGCTAGGACCGCGCGGAAGTAACTCCGAGCCGAAAGCAACACGAGGCTCGCGTACTTTGCCGCTCGGACCGCGCGGAAGTAACTCCGAGCCGAAAGCAACACGAGGCTCGCGTACTTTGCCGATCGGACCGCGCGGAAGTAACTCCGAGCCGAAAGCAACACGAGGCTCGCGTACTTTGCCGCTAGGACCGCGCGGAAGTAACTCCGAGCCGAAAGCAACACGAGGCTCGCGTACTTTGCCGCTAGGACCGCGCGGAAGTAACTCCGAGCCGAAAGCAACACGAGGCTCGCGTACTTTTTGTCGGTCGGACCGCTCGGAAGTAACTACGCCGAAAGCAACACAA